>NW_023995090.1:0-158983 GCF_015586225.1 Lucilia sericata | reverse complement strand
AGGAAAGAAACTAAGATATTTAGGTTAAGTTAGGTTAGGTTGATAGGATACGTATACTACATCAAATTCGAAAAATACACCTAGGCCATTATCGAGCCAGTTGTGCGCTCCTTTCATAAAAAAGGAATTTACTGAATGTATTATTTTTCAATGTTCAGAAACTCAGTTTTCTGGACGAAATTCCTAAGAATTTTCCAATCAATGTTAGTCACGAATCGCTTCCAAGATACTTGGATCTAACTTCGACGAATTCCTGACAGTGGCAAAGAAAATGCTCCAAAGTTTCACTGTCCTCTCCACATGCTCTACATTCATCTGAATCCGCACATCCAATTTTGCATAGATGTGCTCGTAATTCTGTGTGTCCACTCAGAATACGTACGTACCATCATACTAACTTCAGACCTGCTCATTTTGAGGAGATTTCTCGGATGTTCTCATCAGGGTAACCCCACAGGATCTTTGTGGTTCTACCCACCGTTTCATTACATCAAGAGGCCTCATGGGACTCTCTCACCCCTATTTTTACTTCAGCTTTCGTTGCGTTGAATGGTTTTGCGTTTGTCAGGTTAACTACCTTGAGCTCGCTTCCCTTTTAGGCTATTACATTCGTCCTTTCGTTGCCGACTACTGCCGAGTGGCTTGGTACCCATATGATGTAAACCTTACCTCTGGGAAAATATTCCGTTAAAGTTTTCTTACAATCCAATAGGGTCTTTGACTTAATTCTATCACCTGATATCTTCCTAATTGCCTTCTGGCTGTCGGCGCCATATTTATTCTAATCCAATTTACACGTTCCGTATTGCTCAGAAACTTGTGTTATGATTAGGTAAACTGTGGTATATTTCTGGGTCTTGAGTATAGAAGCCCAGGCCAACTTTGCCCTACAATTTAGAGCCGTTCGTGTCACAACGGATTTCTACTGGTATTTGCTCTAATGTTCCGCTTGACCAAGACATTCCATCTGGGATCAGCGTTTCAAAGTTTCCGACATTTTTTGTGTCTGGTATGCGATCAGGCACGTCCGATGATTGTGTATAACCTTCCAATGTGTCCGGTGTACATTGATGACGTTTTCTATAACCGCTTTTGGCCAGTTCGCCTAAAGTAAGGAGCCGTTCGGCTGTAAGCGCCGCCTCATATCTTAAATATGTTTCAATGGGTGGAATATCTAGCAACGTTGCCGGAGCTTTGATTGAAGTAGTACACATATACCCAAGCAGCATGTACGCTGAACTCCCTGTAGTAGTTTGATATTTGAAGCATAAGCTAGAATTTGTCTAATTACGCTTTATAAAGCTAATTTTTCATATTAGGACTAAGACCCCATTTCTTGCCTATAGTTCTCCTACATATCGCCCAGCACCGATGTACCTTGTTGATCCTATTCTCTACATGGCGTCTTTATTTTAATTTCTGGTCAAGGATTATACCTAAGTACTTAAATTTGTCTGTCACCGGTATCTTTTTGCCCGGGAAGTAAGGTTCAGTATACGAAGAAATTTTTGTCATTCTTGTGAAAAGACAGATTTCCGTCTTCGCCGGGTTTTTATTGAGGGCTCCCGGTTGAACCCAGCTCAACGCCGTATTCAGAGCCTCCTCAGCTCTTCTACACAAGTAATTTGGATCCTTTTCCTTTAAAAGTGTTACGACATAGTCTGTGTAGTCCTTTCTCGGTTAGGGTCCTTAGGAGGACCCTAAAAGGTGACAAAGAATGAGGTGACCCAGAATAAAGGTGACAATATGCCACCCTTGGTATACCGCAACTTATCCATCTGCAATTTAGCATTTAGTTGATCCGATTACAGAGCACCGGTCAACATGAAACTGGTCTATTGTTTGGATAAGAGTATCATTGTGCACGTTATTGAAGGGGTCTTCGATTTCAATGCATACCACGAGTGTATACAGTCATAGATTCCGGTTGGAAATGAGTTTTGGATAGGAATTGTTTTATCTTCGATACATCATTTACGCTATCTATCTGTTCACAGAAAAGTTTCCAGGAGTGTTTGGCTTTTCGAACAAACTTCTTACATTCACCAAGTTGTTTTGTTTTATTTTTTATTTTTGATGATTTTTTTATTATGTGCTAAATTTATGTTCAGATTTTTCAGGGGTAGATGTACTTTGGAAAGAAAATAATCTATTTGCAACAAAGTAGTGGAACAAAATGTAATGTGTCGTGATCCTCCAAGGATATGTGTTACGCCTAAAAAGAATTTGTTGAAAAAGTTAAGAACTTAAGGAAATATTTGATTTCATATTTAACAGATACCAAATGTGCTAACATTATGGCCGTCACTGTATATTTTCGAATACTTCTCTCAGACACTTACCAAGAATTTACATAATTAAAAAATATATGAAACTTTATTTTGACAATATTTTCCATTCTAAACGAGCAAGTATTTTTTAGTCGTAAAATTTTTCAATTATAATTTCAATCAATATCATATTTCCATCATACTAACTGGTATAAAAGTTATTTTTATCATCGTTTTACAAACACATATCATTTTCAATTTAATGAATAAATGGAAAAAATCAATTTCAAAGAGAAAATAAATGCTTCAAAAACATTTAACTCTGTTTTAGAGCATCTAGTATAGAATATTTTAAATATTTTATTTTATGTTAATTTCTTTTCAATTTCGTTGAAAGTACTTCTTTTGTAAAAGTTTTCTTCTAGAAATTTTCTTCACATAATAATTCACATAATTTTGTATATGTCTGCAGCTGCAAACTTAATAATTGTTAAATTCGGTAACATTATTCTGAGTCACATTTCTCTGGATTGGAATAAAAATATAAAGTAAAACCACCTTATTTTATAAGAATTTAATTCAAATACATATATAACTCTAACTTTATCTAAAACATGTTCTTCGCGCATATACAAGGACATAAATCGTAACTGATAACGTACATACTTACCTACATGCATACATATGTTTTTAGAAGTTCTAGTATAGATTTCCTCTTACAGATTTGAGGATGTAATTTTCTAAAAGTTTTACGAACGCCATATTTGTTATTATTAAGTTTCTAGACAAAGATTCGAAAGGCATTCATTTTATTTAAATTTGGTTGAAAAATAATTGTGTATTTAGCAAACCATACCACGTAGTTAGAAAATGACAAATATTTCATTTCGACCAAAGATTAGAGTTGTTGAAGAATCTCTAGAAAAAAAGTAATAAATCTTACACATTTATTAATGTATGCAAAAATAAATAAAAGTGTATTGTAGGGGATGTACAAACATATGATATTCTACACAATGTATGCGTTTATAGAGATTTTAAAAATTTCCAATCCCATCCTTATGAAATATATTGGCTGACTACCAATATTGGGCGTAACACCTTCCTTATATACTTAATACTTTTACACCCTTCACCTTCGTGAGAAGGGTATATATAAGTTTGCCATTCCGTTTGTAATTTTTATAATATAATTTTCCGATCCCATAAAGGATCCTTATAGGTAGCGGGGTTGATTAAGCTATGTCTGTCCGTCCGTCTGTATGTCTGTCTGTCTGTCTGTCTGTCTGTCTGTCTGTCTGTCTGTCTGTCTGTCTGTCTGTCTGTCTGTCTGTCTGTCTGTCTGTCTGTCTGTCCGTCTGTCTATCTGTATGTCTGTCTATCTGTCTGTCTGTCTGTCTGTCCGTCTGTGTGTTTGTTGAAATCAGTTTTTAGAGGACCCCAGATATCGGTGAGATCCGATATGGACAGCAAAATCGGTCCATAAATACCGGAGATATGAGCAAAAATCCGAGACAATCTCTGAAAATTTCATAAAAAATTGAGATTTTTTATTCAAGCTCAGACAGAAACATGAAATTTAATATGTAGAGCCCGGATTAGTTGAGAACCTATAAAAGGGGACCTTTTGATACTTTTTCGTTCTTCAAAAGGTACTTTTTGAATTTTCTATAATGTTGAACCCAAAAACATGATTTTAACCATTAAGGGGCCGAGATTGAATTTTTTATAATATTGAACATAGACACTTGAACATAGGCCTTGATTAGATGAGAACCTATAAAAGGGGACTTTTTTGGTACTTTTTCGTTCTACAAAAAGGTACATTTTGAATTTTCTATAATATTGAACCTAAGAACATGAAATTAAATATGTAGAGCCTGGATTAAGTGAGAACACATAAAAGGGGACTTGTGGTACTTTTTCGTTCTACAAAAGGTACTTTTTTATTTTTCTATAATATTGAACCAAAAAATATTAAATTTTGTATTTATAAAGTGGGACTTTTTGGTACTTTTAAGTTAATACAAATCTGGAGGAAACGATTTTTTCAAATTGTTTGTTCTATCAATTATACATTCTTCGATTTTTATGCAGTTATGCAACACCCTGATTGATCGAAAATCTTTAAAAGGGGACTTTCTGATACTTTTTCGTTTTACATCTGGTATTTTTAAACTTTTTTGTAATAATTTTTTGTACTGGCTATTCTATTTAACCATCATGGTGAAGGGTATATAAGATTCGGCACAGCCGAATATAGGACTCTTACTTGTTAAGATTAAGAAGGTTTGCAGTATGATTACTAAAAACAAAAGTGGGGTAGTAATATTGGGCGGGACACAGTAATTATACAATAACTTAATAATTTCCGAAAGTAGTCTTTGTATGGGAGTTATGACCAATTATGGGCCGATCCGGAAAAACTTAAGAAGGTTATATACTATAAACTCATTCAGATGAAGTTTCTTTCGATATCTTTATTAAGTAATGAAAAATGTCCGTTAACTTGATTCTCGGAAGAGGACCTTATATGGGAGCCGTGACTAATTACGGGTCTAATCACAGAAAATTTTTTGGTCTGATTTGTATATACAACAAGTTAGAGTGCTATATTCGGCTTTGCCGAATCTTAAATACCCTCCACCTTAAACTGGTTGCATAAATCATAAAATGTTAAGGATTGGTTCAGTTTAAACTTACTTCCATTGCGTCTTACAATATGCCATTAAAACAAAACCTACCACTTAACAGACTATTACAGAGCGTACTAAATTTAACAGATGCTAACCTCCCAGCTAGGATTTTTGAAATTTTTGATCACATTCGAGTCATTTATGACTCTTCTGCACGATTAAAATGATCATATATGTGCTCATTTTCTGATCATAAATGATACATTCGAAATGTAACTCGAAATGTAACTACAAAATAAATTTATAAACAATCATATTTCGAACACCTGGAAGACCTGTTTGTGATTGCTGTACAATTTGTTATTGTTTTTCAATTAAATCAGATTTTAAACATTAATTGGAATTATTTAGACTTAGTTTAGTAATTAGTCACCCAACTATCTTCCCTAGAAGATCATTAAACATATACAATTATTACAATTAAAGCGTAATATAATTTCAATTTCCTTGACAGAAAATCAACTTTATAAATATCACACAAATTGAAGTACTTATACATTTAATTTTATAAACGAAATGAGAATGAGAATTATGTATATCAACTCATTTAGGCCACACAAAATTGTTTGCCAACTCTTCTAAAAGAGTCTTTTCTGAGCCCATTTTCTAATCAGTTTCGACTCATTTTTGAATCGTTTTTGAGTCATTTTTAAGAATAAGTGTTGCTTTTCCATTGCAAACAAAACAATTACAACAGTTACACTTTCTCAATGTTCTTATTTTATTGGGTTAGCAACTGTTTTTTTTACAGAGACAGGAAAAAAATTTCTATGTGAACATCATTAGTTGGCAAGCAATTATGAAACTAGTTAATAGTGTAGTGGGTATGACGTAGGACTGGCAACTGAGAGGTTGTAACTTCAAATCCTGTTCGTTTTGGAATGTTTTTATTTATTTGTTTTCGAAAAACAACTTTTTAACTCCCTTATGGGTGGTATAAGAAGTTGTGGACCAATTTTGATTTTCAACACAGTGGATCCCCGTATCAAAAACTATATGATTGACAAGATTTAGTGATATTTGAGTAATATGAGCTTAAGTGATTTTCGGAAGGGAACCTTGTATGAGACCAATTATGGACCGATCGTGAACAAAATTTTAGTAAGATTTCTTTAGATGTTAACAATATTTGTTGCAAATTTTGTATGGTTATCTTTAGTTGGTAAAGAGTAATATGCGTTTAAGTGATTTACGGAAGGGTACCTTGTATGGGAGCTATTACGAATTATGGTTCGGTCTTAAAAAATGTTAGGGGTAACATTTCTGTATGCAAAAGCAATGTTTCTGAAAATTTTTTATGTATGTATATCGTTATTGGGTAATGAGCTATGTGCGTTTAAGTGATTTTCGGAAGGGGACCTATATGGGAGCCATGACCAGTTATGGACCGATTTAGAAATTGTTTCTTTATATGAATTCCATTAACATAAAGCTGTAATTTGTAAAATTTTGTAAAGATATCGGCATTATAACGGAAGTTATTAACAATAAATTAATTTCCTGGAATTTGTATGGGAGGTATATGAAATTGTGAACCGATTTCTAACTATATTGGTCTCAATGTCAAGAGTTATATTCTTGACAAATATCATCAATTTATCTGAAATAGTTTTTGTAAAAAATACAAATAAATATATGAAAAAGCTAAATTTTTTCGAGGTTGTCACAAATTTATACTCATAACTCTGAACCTATTTACCGATCTTGTTGATTTGCAATACCAAACTGCTTAGGATAACAATGAATTTTATTAAGTTCCGTTGCTTCGTTTTAACATAAGCGTGTGTTATACAGACAGACAAACAGATCTAAATCGACTCAAAGTATCATAAGGATCAAGAATACCTTGTTGGGTCTCAGATGAATATAAAAGAACATCAATGTACCATCAAAAAATTTCACATTCATTTCATATCCTAAAATTAAACAAAATTCTGGATTTAACCAAATACTGTAAACATAATGAGAAATTTTTGTTTAAAATATACTTTTCAAATATACACTAATGCATGATTTTTAAGTGCATAGTAGGATGTGCATACTTATTATAATAAATTTGAAAGAAGTACCTACCTATAAATAATATACCTACTATATAGCAATATAGTGATGTTGGATTTTCATAATCCTAATGTTTCTAAAACTGACAATGAATAATTACAATATTCTATTTCACCAAAAAGCATTTACATTAATGTATCTATGAATAATGTGCACTTTATGATGAATAGATAAACTCACTCATGTATATGAAAGATGTATGTAAACATTTATGCCACATAACAAGTATTGCATGAGCAGGTATTTAGATCTATGCTAAAATAATATGCAAACATATTAATATTTGTAACTTATACCATTACATATTGAAATACATACTTATATATGTACTTACAAAATAAAAAATTTATTCATAAATTGCATATTGAAATACTTACAAATAATGCAACATAAACACAAATTTGAATAGCCTGGAAATATTAATCTTAGATTTAATTACAGCACAGGCCTTATATAATTCTAACATAAAGATAGAAGTTTTATATATGTAAGTTATACATATAATGTAATAAAATTGTATAAGAAACAGATAAGTAACTCTCAGATACTGTCTATGTATTAGTTATTGATAAAGAATTTATGAACTGAAATTTTATTAGCAAATTTCTCCCAGTTGGAATAATGAAAAAAATTAATTCAGTTATAAGTAGATAGGTTACAATCCGTTAATACATATAGTATTTTGAACAGTCCGTTAAGTTTAAAAAAACAAGAAGAGTACTCTTTGAAGAAGGAAAAGTACCGAAAAGTCCCCTTTTACATGTTCTCACTTACTCCTGGCTCTAGTACTTAATTTCATATGTCTAGGTTCAATATTATAAAAAATCAAAAAGTACCTTTTGAAGATCCAAAAAGTACCCTTTTATGGGTTCTCACCTAATGCGGGTTCTACAAACTTAATTTCTACAAACTTAATTTTATACCCTACAACACTATAGTGGGAAGGGTATTATACGTTGTGCTGATGTTTGTAACACACCAAAAATTGGTTCTACACCCACCTTTAAGTATACCGATCGATTCAGAATCACTTTTTGAGTCGATTAAGACATGTCCGTCCGTATGTCCGGCTGGCTGGCTGTCCATGTAAACTTTGTGCGCAAGCTACAGGCCGCAATTTTCAAGATAATTTGATGAAATTTGGACCAAGCATGTTTTTTGGCACAAGGATGAAGCCTTGTAGTTGAAATCGGTCCATTATTTCACCTAGCCTCCATACAACCGTACCTCCCGATTTGGGAATTTTGTCTCGGATTTTTGCTTATATCTCCGATATTTGTGAACCGATTTTGCTGATTTTAAATAGCGATCTTCTCGAAAGCTTGTTTAACAGAATTATTGAAGATTTGGATTTCGCAGATATCTGGGGTCTTCTAAAAACTGATTTTAACAAGCATACAGACAGACAGACAGACGGACAAACAGCAGACAGACAGACGGACAGGCAGACAGACAGACAGACAGACAGACAGATATGATTTAATCGACACCGCTACCTATAAAGATCCAGAATATATATACTTTATTGGGTCGAAAATTACAAACGGAATGACAAAACCTATATATACCTATATGAAGGGTATAATTAACATTTCACTTTTAACTTCATTAAATAAACAATTTCTTAACAACCTCAGCATTTTACTTATTTGTTAATAAAAACCTTTTTAGATAAGAAAGAAATAATTAATTTAATTTCTTTTATATATAATTTAATGGCTTAAATTCACTGAATTTAATGAATTCATTTGAATTGTTTCATTTAATTTCATAAACTGTTCATTATTTTCTTCTTACTCTTTATGATTTGACTTTTTTGCATATTATTCACTTAGTTAAATCATAAAAAAAGCTGTACATTTTTTGCAAAAAAAGACTATAAAGAATAACAAAAAATATTTTTTCTGGGATTTCATGTAAAGCCAAAAGGGGAAAATTGCGAAAAAATTAAAAATAAGTAAGGGTAATGTGGTATTATTATTATCCTACATAAACTTTAGTTAATAATATGTAAACTGATAAACCCAATACGCTTCAGTTTTAAAATGGATTGAGTGATGCCATCGATACGGAGGGAAGTAGAATCCGAGGATTAAAGCCTGCGGTATTGTCCTTGAATATTTACGGAAACAGTCATGCATCTGCTCAACTCTAACGTAAACTATTTAGATATTGCAACTATGCAGCAAAAACTTGTTAATGACTTGTAAATGTAACCACTTACCTGTAAGATACTTTTCAATGACTACACATATTGTACTGATTACCCAGAAGTAGTCTAGTAACCTCTTATTAATAATGTGTTATATAAATACTTTCTAATTCATTAGTCAACTTCTCCGTGAACATATAGAAGCTGTATACGTTTTTTGTTTCAACGATTTACATTAACTGATTTCTCTAATTACTTATAAGCGATTGTGGTAAGTACTTGCCTCTAATGACATCATCGTTTTAAAATAATTACTTGAAATGTTATTGTGCAAGTAAATTTCAGCATTTTAACCCCTTAAATGGTAATGAAAGCTTTTCTGGGTAGTATTCCATAAAATTAAAATTTGACCAAAACTATTTCGAATTCTGTAGAGATCGGTCCCTAAGAAACGAAAATTTTCCAAAGCCCATAACAGGCCATCAATGACCCACTAACTAAAAGTGAATGTTCACTATCTACTATTTCGAATAAATTAAAACTTTTCTTTTATTGCCTTTTCTTTATGCACATTGTCTGTCATTATCGTATCATAGTTTTTACTTTGTAAGTGTGAATAAGTTTCTTATTTCATCCGTTTTCTATTTTTTCTTTGTTTTACCTTTTCTTGTTGTTATATTTTTTTAAATTTTTGTTTTATTTTGCAATTCATGTGAAACTTTACAATGATTAACTCTTCAGTAACTTTACCTTCTATCATATTTTTTTGTGCCGCAATTTAAAGTTATTTTCTTCTTCGGTGTGCTGCAAGTGGAAAAAGTGTTGTTAACATTGTTGAATTTCTACTAGTATTTCAGTGTAGTAGCGGTACTTTAGCTCTTTTATTAGTTCCCCTTGTCGTGAGTTGTGTTGGAACTTAATCTTAGTATACTATATATTAGTATATTGTTCTATAGAAATTAAGTTAAAAACAATTTAGAGTGCAATAATCGGCTAAGTCGAATGGTAAATACCCTCCACCTATAAGTTAACTTTTATTTAGTCATTTATAAATATCTAATATTTATACTCACCATCAAAAAACTGTAGCACAAGCAAAGCGGTAAGCTCAGAATAAGCATAATAAGCATAAAGAACGCAGCACACAATATAAAAGCGAGCGTTTACGTGTTAAAAAATATTTCAAGTGCTTCACTAAATAAGGCGTATACTTAATATTTGTAATATCAATAAATCAGTAACACGTATACGTACAGGTGTCGTTAATAAAAGTAATGCAATTTCGCAAAGCATTGTGAAATTGCCTCGGGTATTAAATCTTTATAAAAAATCGCTAAAAATCCTATTGGGTTAAAACTTATCATCAGTTTATTTCACATCCGATGGAATAAGATTATACTCACCAAAGACAAATTTTTTTTTTCTGGGACTGCACAAATTAGCGAAAATTCCTTGCAAATTATAAAAAAAGCATTAAAATATCAAAAGGTGTATACGTTTGGGAACTTTCTGGAGATTAAGTTTATAGTTTTTATAAAGTATTTGGTATCATTAAAAACATAATGACTTAGGGATTAAACCTTAATAGATATATAATATAGCGTATCTCTTATTAGAACAGCATTTACGAAAAAGTCCAAAATTCATATAAATGTTTAATTTTTCATGGTTTATGGTTCGAGTCTAGAATATCAATTATGAAAACCGATCATTAGTCAAATGGAAACCGATTATTACGAAATTGCCAGTATATGAAACTAGGGTTTAGGTTAGGTTGATAGGAGGATGTATACTACATCAAATCCGAAGAAATACACGTAGGCCACTGTCGGGCCAGCTGTGCGCTCCTTTTCATGAGAGAAAAACATTGGTTTACTGAATGTATTATTTTTCAATATTCACAAATTCAGTTTCCTGGACGAAATTCCTAAGAATTTTCCCGGAATAACATCACTTCGAAAATACTTGAATCTAACTTCGACGAATGCCTGACAGTGGCAAAGAAAGTGCTCCAGAGTTCCACTGTCCTCTCCACATTCAGTTAAAGCTTTTATACAAGCCAATACGGTCATAGATTTAATTCTATCACCTGATATCGCCCTAACTGCCTTCTGGCTGTCTTTAAATATATTAAGCCCTGTAGGCGCCATATTTATTACGATTCAATTTATTATTCCGTTATTGCTTCTGTCTGGAAGCTTGTGTTATGATTTGGTAAACGATGGTATATTTCTGTTTCTGGGTCTTCAATATAGAACTCCACGCCCACTTTGTTCCCCCAATTTGGAGCCATCCATGTAACAACGGATTCCTACTGGTATTTGCTCTAATGTTCCGCTTGACCATGATATTCTATTTGGGATCAGCGTTTCAAAGTTTCCGGCATATTCTGGTATGCTATCAAGCACGTTCGTTGATTGTGTATAACCTTACAATGTTTCCAGTATACATTTATGACGTGTCCTATAACCGCTTTATGTCGTGTCCTATAACCGCTTTTGGCCAGTTCGTCTAAAGTAAGGTCCTTTCGGCTATAAGCGCCGCCTCATATCATATATGAAACTAGGTTGTGCCAAATTTTTGTAGAGACAATAGAATATTTAACATAATTATGAGCTCAAAACCCTGAAATTATATATATATAGAAAATACGATAGAGTCCAAACGGAAGTAGCTAGCAAGCTGAAATTTTGCATAGATCTTTTTAATTTGATTGGATATTTAAAATGCGCAATATCGGTTCACGATTTCGCCTAGCCCCTGATAAAATGACTTACACGTACATAACTGGCCAAAAAAGCTTCTACTTATAGCGGTATAAATATGTTTTATAGGAACCTTAATCTATATATATAAAAGAGTAGCGTTACTGACTGACTGATTCATCATCGCACAGCCCAAACGGCTAAACCTAGAATCATGAAATTTTGAGAGTAAATGTGTTTTTGGTTATGTAGATCCACTAAGGAGGGATTTTTGGAAATTTGTACATTTACGGGTAAAAAGGGGGAAAAACGGGTAAAACAGGTTTTCTTAATTATCATACACAATATTAGTGAAACCAGAAAAATTTTAAATGCACCTGTATCTACTCTTAAAATGAGCAGATGGGTGTCTGGTACTTTTTTGAAATTCGTACTTTTAAGGACCCTTTATAACTTTTGAACTAATTAACATAATAAAATTTTTATAAATATTTTGGATACATCTCCCAAAATTATGAGACACCTGTTTCGTACTTTTTTAAATTGAGTCCTTTTTGGGTGTAAAAGGGAGAAAATTGTATTTTTGGTACTTTTTTGACATTGACGTATACCTATTAAATTACGTACTAACTCTGTAAAAATTATTGTAACAAAATATTTCACTGGGGAAAAAAGTATCAAAAAGGGAAAAAACGGAAAATTTAATTTTATTCAAACTCATTGAGCCAATTTTTATAAAATTTGAAAAAGTAGTTTATTTACTCACACAAAATAAGCTATTGGTATATTATTTTGGAATTCGAGTACTAAGGCCTATATAGGACCAAACTCGAGTAAAATGGTTGGCACTTTTTGAAAGCACTATATTTCTGGAACAAATGAATGCAGATTTGAATCGTTTGAGTTTTATCTGTAATATATAGATTTAAATACGAAACATTTTGTAAACTTAATTCTCGAAAAAGTGTATTTCTAAGCGAAAAGGGGAAAATTTGTACTCTTTTTATTAGTACTTTCCACTTAGGTAATATATACTCTTTGTATGTTCTTTAATATGAATTCCAAACACATGATTATTAAACATACACGGTCCTCATTGAATAAGATTCTTTAAGATAGAACTTTTTAGTACTTTTTATATCATAAATGATACTTTTTTAATTTTCTAAAATATTCAACCTAGGAACATTAATTTTAACATACATGGTCTTGACTGAATAATATTCTGTAAGTGGGAACTATTTGGTACTTTTCTATTCTTCAAATGGTACCTTTTAGATTCTGTATAATGGTTAACCGGAACACACGGTCCTTATTAAATGAGAATTTATTGAGGGAGATTTTTGTACTTTTTTGTTTTTCCGATGATACTTTTTGATATTTTTACGATATTGAACATAGATATTGAAAATAAAATTGAAAATTTAGGGACCTTAGTGAATGAGAATCTACTGAAAAGGACTTTTGGCACTTTTTCATTCATTAAAATTAGATTTTTTTGAATTGTATATAATATTGAATACAGACACATAAAATTTTTGATTAAATGATAATCTATTAGAGGTATTTTGTAGTACTTTTTTTCAAATAGTACTTTCGAAATTTTCTATAATGTGGAAGCTAAATGAATGAAACTAAAAATACAAGCTTCTTACTAAATGCGAATTTAATCACGTGATATTGAACGTATAAAACTGAAACATTAAAAAAAATGTTTAATCAATTTTAATTTTCAATAAAAGTAAACAAAATTTTGTATGTATTTAATTTAAGTTAGGGTAGCGAAGCACCCAGGGTATGCTAGTCTCTTTATAAAATCTTATAAGGATCAGCCCATAATTGACCCCATCCCCATATAAGATCCACTTCAGGAAATCACTTTCTAAAAAATGCATATATATATCGGTGAAAATCGATATGAACATATTTTATAGTAACTTAAATCTCTATGTTAAATGTTATAAGGATCGGATAATAATTGACCCTACCCTCCAGAAAATGACTTTAATGTTCATAATTGGCGGTAAGAAGAATATATAGCAATTAAATTCGATATAAGCAAGTTTTATTGGAGCCAAATCATTTTATAAAATTTTATGAGGATCGGACCAATAGAAAATTCACCTCAGAAAATGACCCTAATAATTGGTTTAAAAATACCAGATAAAATACGGCATGAACTAGTTTGTTCGGAACTAAAATATATGTATAAAATTTTATGGAGATCGGACGATATTGGATTCAAGTTCCCATATAAAGTTCGCTTTAAAAATGTCATAAACACTGATGGATAGCAATGAAATTTGACAAAACAAGTTTTATTGAAAATAAAGACTTTGTAATATTTTATGAGGATTGGCCCTCCCCCCATATAAGACTTCTTTGAAAAATACCTTATCGCTTAAAATGTTAGTATAGCGATGAAATTTGACACAAACAAATTTTATAGGAACCAACATTCTTTTACGAAATCCTATGAGGACGATCCACATTTGATCTTACTTCCAATACAACTATTTTTAGAGATAATCAATTTTTACTCAATAAATTATTCAAAAATCAGTTTATATATGTGATAATAAAGTTTAGAATAAATCCAATACATAAGTATATTGTGGTTACAAATAATAAAAGGATCAATTCACATAGTACAGGTCCACCTTCCGAAATTCAATTAAACTTTTATGGAGCACGGCTCCATAATTGACCCGAGACCTAATTAAAGTCCCTATTACAAGGTATCGACAATATAATAAAATCATTTCTGCAAATAACTAGATGATTGATTCGTAAATCACAGTAAATAAGCCCACCTTTCGAATTAATTTTACAGGTTATGATTGTATTTGTATCATATTTTCATTACTTATGGTTTTAAAACCCAAATTTCTTCAAACGTATTACATAATGTATGACTTGGACCTTTATATTCATATGAAAGGTGAAAAGTGGTTCCATCCAATTATGATCCGATTCGCTTCAGTTTCCTCATGGTTAAATCGACTCAGTATAGTTGATACGTATATCTTAAGATTGTTAATTGTTAACTCTGTTCGTATAAACCGTATTCAAATGTATATGTTTACCATGAATCTACACAAATAAAGGATTTCATATTGTATGTTTAAATTATATTTTGCATCTCTACTGTTTTTCGCTATCTGAACACATTTATATATGTGTTGTCTGACTGTGGACTTACAATAGTGTGTATTTTTTGTGTGTTGGATAGCTGAAGGTAAATTTACATACACAAATATAAACACATATCAATGTACATATTTATACTAGTTAATAAGGTAAATGTAAATAGCAGTGTTGCCAGATATTAATGAAAATTACGAAAGCTTGCAAAGATATTTCACATCATAAGAAATTTTAAAACACCTGGACTAATATCTTATTAAATAATCCTCTTAAAGGACAAAGCTGTTAAATAGAAGTTTTTGAAATAATATTCCTTTATCGTCCTGATAAGTTATGTTCTTACATATCTTAAATCATGCAATGCCCATGGACTGGTATATTTGTCGATTCGCTTATCTACTGTTTGGTCATTTGACTTACTAACAGATGTATATATAGTACAAAAACGTATTTAAGTATTTGTAGTTGGGGTATTGCGGTACTTTTCATTGTTAAAAAGTATTGTAAAAAGTACAATAGTATTGAATTTTCCATTCAGAATCTACCAACAATATTTTGAGTTGTTAAACAGGGCACTGTAAAATCCATATTTATACCCTACACCACTTTAGTGGGGAGGGTATATTGGATTTGTGCTGATGTTTGTTACATACAAAAATATTCGTCCTAGACCCACCTTAAAGTATACCAATCGGCTTAGAATCGTTTTCTGAGTCGATTAAGCTATGTCCGTCCGTCTGGCTGGCTGGCTGGCTGTCCATGTAAACCTTGTGCGCAAGCTACAGGTCGCAATTTTCAAGATAATTGGATGAAATTTGGCAGGCACGTTTTATTTGACCCAAGGACGAAGCCTATTGAAAATGGTTAAAATCGGTCCATTATTTCACCTAGCCCCCATAGAACAGAACCCCCCGAAAAGGGCTTCTGAGCTCATAATTATGTTAAATATACAGATATATCGATAAAATACGGCACAACTAAGTTTTATAGAAGTCTTGATGACCCTGCCAAATTTCATAAAGATCGGGCCCCATTTGACCCTAGCTCCCATACAAAGTCCCCTTCAGAAAATTACTTGAATGTCCGAAATTAACTTGTAAACACAAATATCGCGATGAAATTCAGCACAATGAAATATTATGTAAATATATATATTTGCCCCTAGCCCCCATATAAAGCCTCTTTCAGAAAATTAGTTTTTCATCCATAAATTGCTTAAATGTATCGGAACAAGGGAATATTGAAGATAAATGCTGTATTATGAAAAATAAATCACATTTAATATTCATAATTGGTGTAGGGTATCATATGGTCGGCCACGCCCGACTATACTTTCTTACTTGTTTTGGTACTGGGTATTAAAATGGGGACAATCGGCAAATTTTTGAACATACATACATATGTATATGTATGTATGCATACCTTAAATTTTAGTTGTTAACAAAAATTGAAACAAACGAGCAAAAATGTGAGAGAAAAAATTCAACACCTTGACCACAAAATTGTTTATTTAAAGTAATTGAATGCACACAAACAAAAAACGCACACCCATTATTTATGTATATACACATGTATGTGTACATATGTATACATATGTATGTGTTTATGTCTGTACATTAGGGTAACACTAAAACAAAAGCTGCTGATGTTCCAAACTAAAATGAAAGTTTAATTATATCATAGAGTGGTGCCCACATCATCATTAACCACAACTAAATCGCTGGAAGGCAATTTAGTTTTCTACTTTAAAATTGAAAAGGTGCCGATTGGAAGGACTGCTATCATTAGCTACTACAGTATATTTACATTGAAAGATTCAAATCCTAAGAGCGAGGAGGTCCTAACGTTTTAATGGCTAAAATAAAAAAGATAAGGAGTAGTTACCGGTTCCAAACATGGACGGTTCCAAACATGGTTTCAGGATTAAATCATTTAAACTTTGAACCCCCGGGGCATGTTACCTTGATGAAATAATCTTATCTTGGTGTTACTGCAATCCCGGGAAAAATATGTACTACCAGTACCTCTAATCTGCCGAGATTATAATAATATAATATATAATCTGGTTATTGGAGAGATATCCTCGGGCTGCAAGTGGTGGCTATGGTTTAAACCAAATTCGTGGTAAAGTCTATAATTCTGGATAAGTTCGGTACTGTTGCTGAGACAACACATAACTCACAGAGGAATGACTGTTGGACTAAGCATTGTTGGGGTATGCGGACAATACCCACTCATATACCTAGATTGAGTGTGTTGGTCGTTGTTCTTTATGAGTATGTAGGATGAATGAAAAGTGTACTGGGTTGAATGGTGATGGATGTAAGCTATCTTATACAAGTGATACCATTGAATTTTCCTTTCTTATCCGTTTATGTTCAGGGTTTACTCTGTTCATACTAGATATACCATAGTGTGTACTCTGTGTAGGAACAAATCCTCGGCTTATTTGATGGATTCATGTTTCGGTCTACCGAATACGTCGTTAAGAGCTGTTGCCGACTCAACAGAGGCCATCATAATGATTGGTTGTAAACAGAAGTGAAGTTTTGGATCTCAGAAGTTAAGCAACCGGCCAGCAATGGTCAAAAGTTACATAGCTCGAGTACTTGAGCAAAGTGCTTGTACATTGACCGGCAGAAACATGTACAATAACATGTGAATAATAAGCTCAAAGGATGGCGGTGAGTCGTCTAATCAGTTCAGTCTGTGGTTGAAAAAGATGCAATTAGCACAAATGTCAGGGTTAATAAAACTGGTTGATGAGATGCCAACTTTTACCACCTGGATTTCTTAACTACAAAAGATCTAGGAGTAAAGAGTATCAAATGAATACTCCTTTCTGGAGTATCCGATACAATTTCAGAATAAGTCAAAAACTAATTAGAGATTGTTTGGGACTTAACGAACGTACCGTTTAGGACAGGAAACTTTCGAAATAGAGAGCATATAGACGCCAATGTGGAAACACCTCCTTCGGATTGTTCGAGTCTATTTCCTAAAGGGTATTTAACCATAGGGCAGTGATTTGTCCATCCAGTTCGCTAATAATGACAAATGGACAAAAATGTTAAAAACAAAATCACTATTAGATTGAATTAAACTCTCATTTTAGTTAGAAATAATCTGCAGCTTTTGTTTTGAAGACATCCTAATGTAAAAATGTTTATAAAACTCCTGCATTGAACACATACATTCAACTCACTGTTGCTTATAAATTTAGCTTTTGTTGTGTTGACAGGTGAAAATAAAAACACATGCAAACAAAGGATGGAATGAAAATGGTTGAGAGAAAGTGAAAGAAAAAGGTAACTATTTATAATCTATGTGTGAATATGCAATTATATATTTGTTTATTTTTGTTTACATTTTACAGTTGGTTTAAATGTAAATGGGCTGGCTGCTGGTAGGTGGCTGACTTTGAAACTATAAAATGTGTATATGTGGTATTATGTGTACTATATCGTCATATAAAATTTAAAAGGGACAAAGACTTGTGGAACAAAAATATTTATGTTCTTTCGTCGTGAGTTACAAAACACAACATGGAATGTCTTGGAAAGGCACTACATTGATCATTTAAGGAGGCCTCTTATCCTGCGCCCATTAGGACACCCAAAGGATCTTGCAATAGGCTTTATAGGATTCTCTCACCCATATTTGCAACTCTGCCTTTTTGCGTCAAATGGTTTTGCGTTCGCAAAGTTAATTACCTTGAACTCATTTTCCATTAATGCAAGTAATTCGTTCTTTCGTTGCCGACTACAAATATCCTAAGCTATGGTCTTAGATTGAACCTTATTATCTGATATCGCCCTGATTGCCTTCTCACTGTCGGTAAATATGTTAACAACTGTTGGTGCCATATTTATTCAAATCCATTTTATACATTGTGTTATTGCTCTGAATAAGGTAGTATATTTCTATTTCAGGGCCTTCAATATGGAATCCGTGTAGCAAGGGATTCCTACGCGTATTTGCTCTAATGTTCTGCTTGACGATCTGGGATCAGTTTTTTAAAGTTCTTGACATATTCTGTGTTTGGTATGTAATCAGCCACGTCCGATGTTTGTGTATGGCCTTCCAATGTCTCCAGTATATATATCGTACCGCCTCATAACATCTATATTTCTATGGATTCTCATGGTACCACTTATACCCAAGTAGCATGTACGCTGAACTCCCTGTAGTAGTTTGATATTAGACTTTTTGTCCAAAGAAATACACCAGATTACTAAAGCAAAAATTAGAATTGGTCTCATCGCGCTTTTATAAAGCCAATGTGTCATAAAAGGACCTAGGCCACATATTGTGCTTATGGTTCCCCTATATAGCACTTAGCATCAACTTATGTGGTATCTTCATTTTAATTTCCGGTCAAGGATTAAACTAAGTACTTAACTCTGCGAACACCGGTATCTTCTTCTCCAAGTTCAATATACTTTTTTCCCTTCTTGTGAAAAGACAGATTTCATTCTTCGTCGGGTCAACATTCTGGTCTCTCGGTTGAGGCCATATTAAGACCGTATTCAAAGCTTCTTCAGCACTGCATATCCTGTCTAAGTAATCTCTTGGTTATGATCTTTATGAGGCAATTAATCGTGGTTACCCATAGTAAAGGGGACAGAATGCTGGAAAAAGAGCATCCGATCCCGTAGCTTTATAAGGTGCAAAGCTTTTAATCGCATTCTTAGCCATGCTAATAATACACTATCCCTGTGTTAGCCTCCCCTTCCCCCAATATCGGTTCATATATGACACCCGATATACTTGGTGGGAAATGAAAGTCTATTAGGATTTTCATTGTCTCCTCAGTATCCTTTAGTCTCCTGCCCATGTCATCGATCATAGATTCCGGTTGGACATGAGATTTGCATAAGAATTTTGTGGTCTTTGTTATATAATTTACGCTATCTACCTGTTCAATGATCAATTTCGTTTGGCTTTCGAACGATTTTCTTATATTCACCAACATTACTACGATACTAATCCTAGTATACTGTGTTCTTTTTACGCCATGCCCGGTTAAAGAGTTGGCGAAGAGTCGTTTTTAAATACCGATATATACTTATATTTTTGTACATACAATACTTTTTGGTATACATACTATATAAATTTTATATGTACATTGTACATTTACATACACACATATATACGTCAGTATGTATATCAAAAATATTGATTTATTCAGATTGACTATAGAGTACAATAAGCTTTATGGAAATTGTTAAAAATAGAAATTTTTATTTAAATTCAACTTAAACTTTTAAAAGTGACGTTCGATGTACATTTAAGAAGTATTCTTAATTATATAAACACAACAATTTTCTCTAAAAATAAACTACTAACTTTTTATAAGCATCTTTGCCATTCAGTTATTAATTTTGGATAAAATAGCTAAATCTAACCACCATAAACATTAATGAAGAAGCGATAAATCAATTTCATTATATCATCTAACTACTTTGAAGAGAATTTCAACAAATTTTCCAGCATTATTAATCAGTGACAACACAGACAGGCACAGCTTGCGCCAAACACAAGAATTTTATCTAAACTTAAACTGCATGTCACTGCATGCATCGATAAGAAGGAATCTTCTGCAGGTATTTATGCGTTAAATCATAGTAAGAAATTGTTATGTAAGTTAACACTTTTGCAACATACTAGAAACGATTGGAATATTTACAATAACTAAATACTAGTATTAATATATGCCCAGCGAAAACTTTCATTACCAATGAAGATTTAAAAATGCTAAAATGCCTTTACACAATAAACTCTTAAGTTATTATTTTGACATGATGATGACATTGGAGGCAAGTACTTACCACGTCTGCTTACAAAAATCACTTTTAAGTGATTATTTTAACATGGTGATGACATTGGAGGCAAGTACTTACCACGTCTGCTTACAAAAAAGGAGTTAAGATAAGTACTTCTTTCTAATGAGAAGTCTTTTAAGCAGTTTTGTTTTTGAAAAAAGAGGAGCCGACGAGAATAAGTGCACTGCGTCTACTAATATTTTCACACAAACATATTTTTTTCATTTCAGTAAAAAATAAAACAATAGGTTAAAAAGTAAGTACTTACATATATAGTCATTTGTAAGTCATTGTTGTAGTGAAACTATTAATGTTCTACAGGAGGTGTTATATTCCAGCTTTTCCATTGCTACGTTTTAATGGGGTGAAACTCAATTGCAGTTCAAAATATATGTACATTGTTGTATAATCTAAAATGTAGGAAGGCCATATACAGGACTTCTGATGTTAGCCCAAGTAATGTGGAATTGCTTTTTTCAGATTATCCAGCCTATTCTAATGTATAAAACCTGTTAGAGGGCACTTGAAAAATCCACCTACTTTAGAAGCGCTGTGGAGTACGCTACACAGTGTTATATAAATAAAAACAAGTAAGAAATTATAGTCGGGCGAGGCCGACCATATAATACCCTACACCTGTTACAAAATTAAAATGTGATTTAGTTTTCATAATAAAGCATTTAAGTTGAATTGTACCTTATCTCAGATGTACTTAAGCCATTTATTGTTGAAAAAAATTGTGGATATTTAAGTCAAATTTTGAGGGGGGCTTTGTATAGAGGCTATGGTCAAGTGAGACCCTATAATTATAAAATTCATGAGAATCATAAAGGCTAGTATAGAACTTGGTTTTGCAGCTTTTTGTCGAGATACGAGTATATTAAACATAATTATGAACTTAAGAGCCTTATTCGGCAGTTTCAAAGAAAGCCTAGGGCTTTCTCGTTACCACTCCCGATGATCTTGACACCCCTTAACTATTTCAAATCATGATAGCTACTTGAAGCTCATGTGCTGATGTTAAGCTAGTTTATGGTCTCATCTCATTGCCGCTTAATACTAGGTCTGCCTGCTGAGCCTTTCATAGCCGTCGCTAGTAGAGGAAATTGCGGACGGGTGTTGCGCTAGCAGACTTCGTCATGCCGCATTGGTCATCACCTCTATTTGGTCCCGGCGTGGCCTTCATTGATGTTGATGGGCCTACGTCAGGATTCTTCGAGATGGTTATCGTGTTTGGTTCTGAGCTGGCAAGGGGCATCTGTTTAGATGTGGTCACATGCTTGCTCTAATTTGGTTCGGTACTTTCTAGTCTTGGCTGGTCTGACCTACCAGTAGCATTTGGCATGGCCTCATACTTCTAATTCTCATGAAATTTCACATAGTACGTAAAGAAGTGTTAACGAGTTTAGGTTTTGAACTAGGAGTTATTTTCCGTAGTTATTTTCCCATCGGGTTGATTACGATCTATGAAAGCTACTTGAAGCTCAGGTGCTGATGTTAAGCTAGTTTATGGTCTCATCCTTTTACCCTTAGGCACCTACGTTTCAATCGACTTTTTCCGCTTAATATTAGGTCTGCCTGCTGGACCTTTGGTAACCGTCGCGTTACCTCGAGTAGAGGAAATCGCAGACGGGTGTTGTACTAGCATACTTCGTCATGCCGCATTGGTCATCACCTCTATTTGGTCCCGGCGTGGCCCTCTTTGATGTAGACGGACCTACGTCAGGATTCTCCGAGATGGTTATCGCGTTCGGTCCAGAGCTGGCATGGGGCATCTGTTTAGATGTTATCACATGCTTGCTCTGATTTGGTTCGGTCCTTTTAAGTCTTGGCTGGCCTGACCTCCATAACAGTAGTATTTAACATGGCTTCATACTTATATATGTAGTAGGTGCATTTGCATCGCAAACACTTTTCCCGGGTGGTCAAGGACGCAGGATCTCGTGTGTCTAACGTTCTGACATACAGGAGAGAGCGTTTGTAGCCCGCCAACCTTTTTCGTTCGTTATGTTCCGTGAATGTTTCCTGTTTTGCTGTTCTGGGTCTCCTCTCTCTCTCTCTTTTGACGTATAATCTATATATTATCCGAAAGATAGGAAAGATAAATGATGACCGATACTTTGAATAAATTTATAGTTAGATTCACAATAAATTCCTATAATTTGACAAACTTTAATTATTTTCAATTTGATCTATTTGGCCCAGTTTTTCCACGTAGTATAAATATTATTAAAAAATTTTCGTTTTAAATTTCGTTTAGGTGATTTGGCCACAGCATTATGTGATATCATATTGAATAGATATTTTAAAGTTTATTAGTTCTTATGTTAAGTTAGCTGATCTATTCTGTGTTACAAAATTCAGTGTTCTTCTAGGTTCTATATATTTTTACACATAACATAACGTGTATGAATTTTTAACTAAAATATAAAAGGACATATATTTAACAAAATAATACATGTGGAAAATGTATCTATATCAAACGTGAAATATTTAAAGACAAGAATTCTATCGCACCCTTATAAGTATAAATCACATACACTCTGACACAAATCATATACTTATATGCTTTTACATGCAGCCCTGCAGTTCGGTCTAAAATGTTTTCAGTTATTTCAACTTTGATTACAAATAGATAGGGACACCGAAGTAATAATGTGTATAAAAGTGATACACAGACTCCTAGCAAAATTATTGGGAGATGAATACACACATTAATATACCTATACCTACACACAAAATGACAGGTAACATTTAGTCTAAGCTTAATACTATGACAAAAGATTACTTTAGACATGATACATGGCTGGCTGGCTGACTGGATGGATAGATGGATGTGGTGGGATAAATGGATTTTTTCCTCTTTTGTAGCACGCATCCTTATCATTGTCATCATCATTATTATCATCACTAACAGCAGCAAAAGGATCATCATCATCATGGTATTAATGTTGATATGGTAGTTTAAACGGCAAATGACATTGTTATAAATTTAAATTGACTTCAAAGGGTAAATAAATTTTCTCTAGAAAATACTATATTTTTAAAGGTAAATATTCTTAAAACTATTTATTAAAGACATGTATTAGGGTGATCGACTCGATTTTTCGACCGGTTTTAAAACCGGTTTTTTCTGCTTTACCAGTGTCGGTTTTTTCTTAATGTTGATTTTTCGAATATCGAATAACCCGGTTTTTTCACTTTTTAAAACCCGGTTTCGAATACTTTTATTTGCTTTGTATTCAAAGATTATTTAAATGAAATTTTTAAGTAAATAATAATGCAGCTCGTCTAAATTTTAAAAATATTCGATTCGAGGAACTAGCGTATATTTTTCTACAGCTCATTTGGTTAAACTTTTTTGATTTTCCTAATTAATTAAAAAAATTTATTTGTAAAATTGATAACTGTTTGATAAAATTTTATCAATCTTAAGATTATATTCCAATTACAATAATTAATTTACGGCTGACGTGTTGGAATGCATATGCAAATTTCCTAAACAGGGCTTTTAAAATAAGCTTGGATTACATTGTACCTTATGTTTAACAGAAGTGTCCCACTTTTTTCCTAATTTTTTTATATTAAAGAAATAATGTAAATCAGACGACTAGATCTAAAGTTATAATCTTTTAAACTGTTAAAAATCATTTCGGGCCATGTTTCATTAATCAAATTTAAACATAAACATTAAGTTTTTCAAATTAAAATATATTTTTTTTATTTATAATGAAAAACCGGTTAACCGGTTTTTTCTGAATTTGAAAAAAATCAACCGGTTTTTTTTAAATGTCAACTATTCGAACTATTCGAAAACCGGTTTTTGGAAAATGTCGAATAATCGATCACCCTAACATGTATGTATGTACATATATTAAAAATAAAAAATATGACATCATATAAAATATTTTTAGCAACAAGTTGAAAAATATTTGTGCAATATAAAATGAACATTTATTGTAGGTTGTTTGTGTTATTTTTAATTTAATTAAAATCCTCTGAGGCATGAGTACCTTTGAGCATTTGTAAATGAAAAGATTTTTGTGGTTTTCAGAATGAAAGAAATGAATTATTTTCTTGTCATATTTTATGTCTTAAATCATTATTGAAAATTATTTCCTTTTCTGTAAATTATATTTAAAGTAAGGGAGTAGAATCAATCTCGTTTGACTATATGAAAATTTAAATATTCCATGAGAATATATTTATAAGGGAATTGTAAACCTATATTAGGGGGCTCGTTTCAATTCAGAATTTTGATCTAGTTTCTAACAATATTGAGAGACTTTTTAATCTAAAATGTAACCAAAATTATAATATTTCAGAAATTAGTGTGATTTTAGCAAGAAATTAGGTAACTCCTTCTTGGTTCCAAACTTGGCTCCTTTTATATCAAACATTTGCTTAAAGCTACTTGTTGTAAAATCTAAAAGCTGGAAATCAAAATCAAAAAGCTTCAATGAAAACGATAGAAATTTCTATTGATTTTTAGTAAAGGACACCCTTTCCAGTTTGAAGTACAGTAAATAGTTTATTTTTTCTGAGGGTTTGTTCGGATTTAATTATTTAATTTTTTTGGACCATTTTTCACTTAAAGCACGTTTCAGCTGTAAAAATATATTCAAACGGTCACATTTTGTGCTTAAATTACAGCATTAACTTATTTGTACATAGAAACATACAAAAATTACACAAAATTATTTGTGTCCCAACATACATGGGTATATTTATAGTTCTATATACCCTACTCCTCTATAGAAGAGCAGTAAAATACTTGATATTTTGCTAACGTTTGTTAAATCAAAAAATATCATTAACTATACCACTCGATTCATAATTGCATATATATATGTCTATGTAACTCTGATTTTCCGTCGAAATTTCCAATGAAATAACATTAAGACCTATTAAACGTAGGTCCCAAGAAATACACCTGATGCACTGTAGGTCCTTTTGTTCGCACCTTTTCATGGAAAATGTTTGTTGGTAAAAACAAAAACCTTATATAGTATTCACTGAATGTCTAATCTTCCGATGTTCTAAAACTTCCTAGACGTAGTTTTCAATTAGTTAGTGAGGGATGTTATATCCGGAATAATGTCACTTCCAAGATCTTTATAACTAATTTCGACGTAAGCCTGACAATGACAAAGAAAGTGATCCAGAGTTTCACTGTCATCTTTATATACATACATCTGAATCCGCATGTCCAATTCTCTATAACTGTGTCCGTAATTCGGTGTTACCACTAAGAATACGTGCTATTATATTAACGAGGTCGAGGCTACTCGTCCTACTCTCGTTAGGCTCACCCCACAGGATCTTTGTGGTTTTACTAACCGCTTCATTATTCCAAGAGGCATTATGGGTTCCTCATCCACATTATTAATTCTGCCTCGTTGCGTCAAATGGTTTTGAGTTCGTTAACTCGAGCTCTCATCCCTTTAAAGTTGTTACATTATCTCTTTCGTTGCCGACTACTCCCTCGTGACCTAGTATCCATATGATGTAAACCTTACCTCTGGGAGAGTATTTGGTTATAGCTTTCTTAAAATCCAATACGGTAGATTTAACTTTATCACCTGATATCGCCCTAACTACCTTTTGGCTGTCGGTAAATATGTTAAGCCCTGTAAGCGTCATATTTATTTTAACCCAATTTACTCATTCCGTTGTTACTCGGACTTCTATCTGGTAGCTAGTGTTGTGATTAGGAAACGGAGGTATATTTCTATACCTGGGTCTTCAAAATAGAACCACAGGCCCACTTTTATCCGTGTAGCAACGAATTCCTGCGGGTATTTGCTTTAATGTTCCGCTTGACCAAGACGTTCTATCTTGGATCTGTGTTTTAAAGTTTCCTACATAATTTGAGTCTGGTATGCGGTCGAGCACATCCGAAGAAGTCCACTAAATTATTGAACCTTAAGACCAACTCTAGGTCAAATTACACCTTTATAGTACCAAGGTGTCATAGTAGGACACCAGTTTGTCTTGTTGATTCTATCCCCTATGTAGTGTCTCTATTGTAATCCCCGGTCAAGGATAACACCTAAATACTTAACTTTGTCTGTCACCTGTGTCCAAGAAACAGGATTCAATATACTTAGAAAGTTGTATCGTTCTTGTGAAAATACAGATTTCGCTGGGTTAACATTGAGGACTCTCGGTTGAGCCCAGCTCAAGGCCGTATTTACAGCCTTCTTCCCAAGTAATTTGGATACTTTTCCTTTAGAAGTATTACAACATCGTATGTATAGCAGACAGGTCTATGCCCTTTCTAGGTTAGGGTCCTTAGAAGGCTATTAATTGTGGATACCCTGAGTAAAGGGGACAAAATGCCACCCTGTGGTATACTGTGAAATACCCGTTTTTCACCAACATTGGAAGTGCTTGTGGGCAAAATTGTACATCTTTTTTGTATGTATATTATCACAGTACAGTGCACAGTGGGGCAGAATGGAAATTTTTTGGAAATAAATCTGGCATTTCTAAACGGCTGATCCGATCGGGATAAAATTTGGCATGAGCGTAGCCAAGGAGTATTCGAGTTTAAGTTTTGAAGATGAACCCTGCAGATGCCCCAGGGACGGCGCTATGGCGGCTCAAAGTAGGGTACCTACGACATGTAAAATTTTTAAACTCGTGCCATTTTTTTGTTTTTCACCCAAATACAAAGATTTTTATATTTTGTGAAAGCGCTCGACGAGATCTTGAAAAAACATGCTTGGACATACTACTTATCTCTTATAATATCCGAGTTATAGGCATTTAAAAATTTAGTGATACAAAATTTACCATACCTTGGTCCGCCTTTTTTTGAATACCGGGCGTAATTTTGGACCAAATGGACTCAATTTTTTCTTGTTAGTTAGACAACAAAATTTCCAATAATATACAAAAAATTTCAGATCAATATCATTTACAGATCCAAAAATATACGTTTTTTAATTTAAAAATTCAAAAAATTTTAGATTTTTGGCGTTTTTTTGCCAAAAAAGTGTCTTAACTCTTTTATTAATAAAATAAAATTTTCTTTAAGAACATATAACAATTTTATAGTTTTCTAAAAGGTATCTTTACGCAGAACGCTTTGGCGTAAAAAACTTGTCCTATTTTTTGCAAATGTTGCCACTGCGTCTTTCCGAATATGACCTATTTTTCATCAAAACTTCAACTTTGGGCGACATGTTCTAAAATCCCAAAGCTGGGATCAGAAAACTGAAAGCAGTTTTGGAAACCTCAATATGTTTTCTATTTACTCCAAAAGTATTTTCCCAGCCCTGAAAGAAATGTGGACCCTATGGGCAAAAAAGTAAAAAATCCCATTTTTGGGATTTTCATTCCTATTTTTGGGAATTGCGGGATGCCCTATATTCTTATTTGAAATGACAAATTTAACAAGCGTTGAAAATTTCATTGAGTTTTGTTCATAAATAAAGATTTTGTCATATATTACATATTTGTTTAATTTCTAAAACTATGATTTATATCAAAATTTTAATAGGATCGCAGATAGCTACAACAATTTAGTCCATATTTATCCCTTAATATCATTTTTTAGTTAGATATGGAAATTCTCGACCCTTTACAAAAAATTTCAAGCCAATATCTCAATTACATTCAAAAATATGTTCATTTAAACCTGTGTCCTTTAATTTCATCTTTTTCATATTTTTATGACAGAACATACATTTGGTGTTGAATAAAATATTTGGACAATTTTTAAAAATTATTTAGTTAAATATTTTATTATAATATTGTATATACAATAAAAAAATTATAATTTTATTATGAGCCACGCACAACAACACCTAAATCACCCCACACAAATTACCTTTCCCGCCCACCGAAATATAAAACACAATTTAATACAATTCATCAGTTAGTATAATAGCTTTTTTTATTTGAACTGTTTATCTTAAATATAATACAATTAATTCTTACAACCTACTTATATAGTTAATTCCTAACACTACTTATTTTCTATAAAATAATCTGTCATATCGGTATACATATCCAGAAGGTAATATAAGTCCTTTAAATCTTCCTTGTTTTGAGATGATAGAGTTTCATAACAAATCCATCTTTTTCGCATAGTTGAAAGAACAGGATCAGAAGATAAAAGTAAACTATTAAAAATATATTCATTCTGTGATTGCCTGGAGCATTTTCTTGAGCTGAATAGTTGAACATGCTTAAAATCTCGATTCCTCGCTTCCTGGGCTTCTTCTGTTAACTCTCCAAGTGGAAGAATATTCGATTCAATTATTATTTGACCATGACACAATACTTTGTGTACTGTTGGTGTTAGTTCCCTCCATGGATACAGAGATACAAGTAATTTAGAAATTTCAGATGTGTATTCCCCAAATCGATTTCCATTAATTTTATGTTTACTATTCAGTGCCATTAAAATAGTGTTAACTCTTCGAAGCAACTCCTTGTCGATTCCAGTTATTTTTGAAGTAATTTCAAAATCACGAAAAAACCTTCTCGCCGTATTACCGTCATTTGTACTACCGCAACTTGAAAGTGGTTTGTCGATGTTTAATCCCATCTGAACTTTAAATTCTTCTTGGATTCTGCTTTTTTCCGCAGCTCTCAGTTCTTTCAATTCTTCATTATTTTTTGTTGATTTAGTAGGATAGTTTGTTTTTTTTTCCTGGATCGCCTTGTATGATGGTAATATATTGTGTCCTTTTTCATGCAGAGCTTTCCTTAATATTTGGTACTTATTTCGACTGAGACCCAGTTCCAACATAAGCGCTATTGCTTCCTCTTCAGTAAAATTTGATTATGATGTTGGAGTTGGTATACTTTCCACAATTCGCTTAAGTCGTTTTGGTGATGCATTAGGAAGAATAGTTGCAATATGTAAGACATCCATATGTTGGTTTTCCTTTTTCAGCATTTCGTTAAATGTAGCAATTTCCTCATTTGAGATTGAAAAAAGTTTTTGTGTGACCCTCTTTTTTTTTTGACCTTGAACATAAGTCTTCGTATGACTTGCAAGGCGCTCCTGTTGATGTGTTGTAAGTTGAGATTTCCGTAGTAGTTTCCATCCAACTACAAAATTTTAATCGAAATTTCTTTTGATTTCCATCCACAGACTTACTTTTTACATCAAAAAGTTTTAAAAAGTTTTCAATTTTTGATATGCCTGTTTTGTCTACTTTTCTACTATATGTAGTTTTTATATAATTTGAAATGTCTTCAATTCTTTCTGGCCCTTTTGAAGATATACTCCATAAAACGGAACACAACTCTTCGTACTTTAATGTAATCTTCATTGTAGATTTATTAAATATGGTACTTAAAATCTGAGAAGTTTACTTATATACCAATTCTTGTCATTTCCGATACAGGTATTCCAAAGTAAAAAATTACGAATTGTCGACCTATTAACATTTAGGACTATATTACTATAACCTGTAATTCAGTCCTTGATATTTCTTATTAGTGAATGAATCGAAATTATCATTACCTGTATATTTTTACCTACATGATCATAAACGAAACAGATCGAAATGATCTGTCGAAAAAATTTAGGTAAAAAATAGTTATAAATTTTTGAAAATTTAAGCATAATAGGACCTTTCAATTATAAGGATAAGCAAACAAATAGAAAATAGGTAAATATAAGATTTAAATATGTTCTGTCATACTTAATACTAAAATATGAAAAAGATGAAATTAAAGGACACAGGTTTAAATGAACATATTTTTGAATGTAATTGAGATATTGGCTTGAAATTTTTTGTAAAGGGTCGAGAATTTCCATATCTAACTAAAAAATGATATTAAGGGATAAATATGGACTAAATTGTTGTAGCTATCTGCGATCCTATTAAAATTTTGATATAAATCATAGTTTTAGAAATTAAACAAATATGTAATATATGACAAAATCTTTATTTATGAACAAAACTCAATGAAATTTTCAACGCTTGTTAAATTTGTCATTTCAAATAAGAATATGCAAAAAAAAAAATTGAAAAGGTCAAAGGGCATCCCGCAATTCCCAAAAATAGGAATGAAAATCCCAAAAATGGGATTTTTTACTTTTTTGCCCATAGGGTCCACATTTCTTTCAGGGCTGGGAAAATACTTTTGGAGTAAATAGAAAACATATTGAGGTTTCCAAAACTGCTTTCAGTTTTCTGATCCCAGCTTTGGGATTTTAGAACATGTCGCCCAAAGTTGAAGTTTTGATGAAAAATAGGTCATATTCGGAAAGACGCAGTGGCAACATTTTCAAAAAATAGGACAAGTTTTTTACGCCAAAGCGTTCTGCGTAAAGATACCTTTTAGAAAACTATAAAATTGTTATATGTTCATAAAGAAAATTTTATTTTATTAATAAAAGAGTTAAGACACATTTTGGGCAAAAAAACGGCAAAAATCTAACTTTTTTTGAATTTTTAAATTAAAAAACGTATATTTTTGGATCTGTAAATGATATTGATCTGAAATTTTTTGTATATTATTGGAAATTTTGTTGTCTAACTAACAAGAAAAAATTGAGTCCATTTGGTCCAAAATTACGCCCGGTATTCAAAAAAAGGCGGACCAAGGTATGGTAAATTTTGTATCACTAAATTTTTAAATGCCTATAACTCGGATATTATAAGAGATAAGTAGTATGTCCAAGCATGTTTTTTCAAGATCTCGTCGAGCGCTTTCACAAAATATAAAAATCTTTGTATTTGGGTGAAAAACAAAAAAATGGCACGAGTTTAAAAATTTTACATGTCGTAGGTACCCCACTTTGAGCCGCCACAGCGCCGTCCCTGGGGCATCTGCAGGGTTCATCTTCAAAACTTAAACTCGAATACTCCTTGGCTACGCTCATGCCAAATTTTATCCCGATCGGATCAGCCGTTTAGAAATGCCAGATTTATTTCCAAAAAATTTCCATTCTGCCCCACTGTGCAGTGTAAGATAATATATATATTCGGGCTTGAATCTCCATATATTCTTACTTGTTATAAGTATGCATATAATATAATCGCACTATTATTATACCCAAGTGTCTCACCATGAAATCTTGTCTACAAACAAAGTTCTTTACCATTATGACTGCGACAATGTGGAAACATAAAATAATTTTAAAACAAAAATTTACTTGTGCAAGAAATGGAATTTACACGGACTTTTATTCTGGAATTCATTTGACTAAAATGTCTCTACTGCATTGTTAATATTTAATTTAAAAAAGTTTTAACAATTTGTGCACAATTAAAGTGTAGCTTTAAAATAAAGCATATTGAAGCAACCAATATAAATATTTATGAAAAAAATAAATTTTGTTTATTCTTTTCATCAACAAAAATTTATTAACAAACTGCAAAAGTTTTTACCAGTACCGTCATCTTATAATGCATACCTTAAGCTATATTTAATTTGCACAAATTTCAACCTTATGTTTGAAGTATTATTTTTCATTATATTTTATTAAAAAACAAACCTTACCTTTCCTTTATATTGTTATTATTTTTAATATTGAATAAACAAAGTAAAAAAACTCAACGCAAAATTAACAATTGTTTGACCAAAAAGGCCAGCCACCTCCCTATTGTTTATAAACAAAACAGTTTTAGTTTGTTTTATTACATTTCTTTTGTTTTCTTTTAACAGTTTAAAAACAAATTTAGAAAATTAAAAACAAACAATGAATGGCTGAGCACAAAGGTACAAAAAACAAAGCACCCCATTTAAACCAAGGATACAGTTACTCCCTCTAACGCATATACACTTAAGCATTAGAGTGGTCTAAGTTTGTGAGGATGAAATTTTCGCTGAAAATTAGAAACAAATTTCTTGGAAGTGATGTTATTACAGATATTACATAAATCAAGGACACTGTTTGGAAAATTGTATAAATATAAAATTATATATAATACATAGAGCACCATACATGAGCGCAAAACAAAACCCCATAGTGGCATAGCTGTATTTATCACCCTTTCAACCTAAACTAAATATTTTAGGGAAATGATCCAATATCGGGAATTTTCCAAATTTAAATTTTCTGCAGCAGTCTAATAAACATTTGAGGAACGTGCACAATTTCATGTTGATATTATAGACACTTTTCATTTTATTTTTTGGTTTCCGGTTCTCGTTTGTTGTTGAAGTTTGTAGGAATCCATGTTAGTAAACATTAAAATTAATACAACTACAATAAACAAATGCAAAATGAAAACAAAGCAAAGTTGTATGTTTATTTAAGTATCAAAAAAATAAGCAATATGTATCAAAAAACAGTTGGCAGATTAAAATATATGTATATGGACACGTGAGTTAATTTGGGTACATAGGTTGCATATGTTGCTATAAAATATAATATTGGTCCTATACCCACTTTAAAGTAATATAATTATTCTCTGCGTCGATTTAGCTATGTCCGTCTGTCCGTCCGTCCAAGTAACCTTGTAATGAAACTACAAGTCGCAATTTTGGCGATAATTCAATGAAATTTGGCACATAATATTCTATGGTATCGGAGACGAAGCCTATTGGAAATGGTTAACATCGGTCCACTATTTCACCTAGCCCACATACAACTAGGAGACCTGTAGTTGTAATCAAACTACAGGTCACAATTTTGAAGACAATTCAATGAAATTGGCACATGATCTTCTATGGTATCGGAGACGAAGCCTATTGAAAATGGTTAACATCATTTCATTATTTCACCTAGCCCCCCGTACAACTGAACCCGACGAATAGGGCTTTTAAGTTCATAATTATGTTTAATAAACTCGTATCTCGACAAAAAGCTGCAAAACCAAGTTCTATACTAGCCTCGGTGAGCCTCAAACATTGTATAGTTATAGGGCCTCATTTGATCATAGCCTTTATACAAAGCCCCCTTCAAAATTTGACTTAAATGTCCACAACTTATTCAACTAACTAACTAACTAACTAACTAACTAACTAACTAACTAACTAACTAACTAACTAACTAACTAACTAACTAACTAACTAACTAACTAACTAACTAACTAACTAACTAACTACTAACTAACTAACTAACTAACTAACTAACTAACTAACTAACTAACTAACTAACTAACTAACTAACTAACTACTAACTAACTAACTAACTAACTAACTACTAACTAACTAACTAACTAACTAACTAACTAACTAACTACTAACTAACTAACTAACTAACTAACTAACTAACTAACTAACTAACTAACTAACTAACTAACTAACTAACTAACTAACTAACTAACTAACTAACTAACTAACTAACTAACTAACTAACTAACTAACTAACTACTACTAACTAACTAACTAACTAACTAACTAACTAACTACTAACTAACTAACTAACTAACTAACTAACTAACTACTAACTAACTAACTAACTAACTAACTAACTAACTACCTAACTACTAACTAACTAACTAACTACTAACTAACTAACTAACTAACTAACTAACTAACTAACTAACTAACTAACTAACTAACTAACTAACTAACTAACTAACTAACTAACTAACTAACTAACTAACTAACTAACTAACTAACTAACTAACTAACTAACTAACTAACTAACTACTAACTAACTAACTAACTAACTAACTACATACTAACTAACTAACTAAATAACTAACTAACTAACTAACTAAATAACTAACTACTACTAACTAACTAACTAACTAACTAACTAACTAACTAACTAACTAACTAGACGAACTAACTAACTAACTAACTAACTAACTAACTAACTAACTAACTAACTAACTACTAACTAACTAACTAACTAACTAACTAACTACTAACTAACTACTAACTAACTAACTAACTAACTAACTACTAACTAACTAACTAACTAACTAACTAACTAACTACTAACTAACTAACTAACTAACTAACTAACTAACTAACTAACTAACTAACTAACTAACTAACTAACTAACTACTAACTAACTAAACTAACTAACTAACTAACTAACTAACTAACTAACTAACTAACTAACTAACTAACTAACTAACTAACTAACTAACTAACTAACTAACTAACTAACTAACTAACTAACTAACTAACTAACTAACTAACTAACTAACTACTAACTAACTAACTAACTAACTAACTAACTAACTAACTAACTAACTAACTAACTAACTAACTAACTAACTAACTAACTAACTAACTACTAACTAACTAACTAACTAACTAACTAACTAACTAACTAACTAACTACTAACTAACTAACTAACTAACTAACTAACTAACTAGCTAACTAACTAACTAAACAACTTATCAATAATAAATATTTTGTGAAAAATTTCAGACCTTTCGATCGATATCCTGATTTCAACAGAAGGATGATGTTCGATATGTTACAAACGAAATGTCGAAATCAATATACACCCCGTCTTTTTTGATGGCACAATTCACCATGTGATTTTATAAATGTGTCTACATCCAAAGGGTACAGAATTATTATTGCTGTTGTACAGATTGCATTCAATTGTTTTTTCAAATCAAACAACAGGAAAACACAATCAACATGAATGAATATTGAGTTTTATGATTCCTACTACATACTAATCATGAAATCATTAATTGACTTAAAAGACATTTTCTGAAGTGAAACGTATGTATATGGTCATATTTTCACTGAGTTCTTAGTGAATGGTAAGTCAAGAACAACTAATTAATCGATTTCATGTACAGCAAGAACTTGGTAATGACTTGAAATTGTAACCACTTACATATCATGGAAGTACTTTAATAACGTCTTATTAATAATGTGTTATATAAATACTTTCTAAGTCATTAGTCAGCTTCTGTGTGAAGATATAGAAGCTGTATACGTTTTTTCACACGATTTACATTGACTGAGTGTTCTAATTACTTGTAAGCTATTGTGGTAAGTACTTGCTTCCAATGACATCACCATGTTACAATAATGACTTAAAATTCTATTGTGTAAATAAATTTTAGAATTTTAACCCCTTACCTGATAATAAACGTTTTTGCAGGGTATAAATAATAATAATTTTTCATTTAACACTTCTGGCGTTGGGCCACGAACCAGAAACTAACTTATGTTTGCTATAAAGTTTGTAATGGCTATTTTACTTTGATATTTTTAGGAAAATATTAATGCTGAACTTTTCGATTGAATTTTCCAAATGCCCTGATTTTGAAATTTCTGCTACCGCTTGTGATCATGCAATAATTTCAATATTATTTTGTATTAGTTCTTTAGACTGAAAAATACAAAATGCACACACACACACTGTCGCCTCATATAGATTACAATGAGCAAAATATTGTATTGTGTTTATAGCTCAAGTTGTATATAAATGTTTAAGTATTCAAATTTGCTCGAGAAGAAAGGAAGCAGGACTCATGCATATTTATATACATATGTATGTATGTGTGTAAACGTATCCACTTAGGTATTTGTTAGCATGTATTTCTTCTTATTTTGGTATTATTGATTTCTAACAATAGCACATGTACGAGAATTTGTATGTTTTTGTATGAAATGCAATAACAAAAATGCCTTTTTGAAACCTTAATTACGTTTTTTTTTTTTCAATTCAATCTAAATATGTTGAGCCTTTGAAGTTTCCAATTAAGAAAGAATTGTAAGATTTTTTAAGAATACAAAACAGATGAAAATACAACAATTCAATTTAAAAAAATGTGAAACTCGGAGAAGAAGTTCAATTTTTTTATGTGAGAAAAATCACAGGAATAAAATTCATATAATTCTTCAGAAGTAAAAAAAAAATTAAGCATCTTATGTGAATAATAAATTAGGTAGTTAGAAAGTTTATATTTTTGCAATAAAATAAAAAACTACACACGGAGTTGTCTATTCACCCATCGGACGCGTTCCAGGTGGCGGATAGGGAAGATCACATGGGTGTCTTGATACATTGAAAACTAATAGTCACAGGCTTGCTGAAAGCTCGGGCTATAACAGACGCTATTCGCTAATAGACAAATGGTCTATTAGGCCTGTTATAGCTAGATTGGTACTTGCTGCAACACGGAGTTGTCAGTTCATTAATCGGACGCGTCCCAGGTGGCGGATAGGTGGAGCTCTTATCGGTGTCTTGATACATACGAAACAAATGGACACAGCGCTGCTGAGAGCTCGAGCTATAACAGACCCGATACGATACATTTGATACAAATGTAGGTATTTTATAGCTAGATTGGTACTTGCTGCCATAGAAGCCATTCTTATACCTATGTTTAAACGTTTTTGAAAAATGGTCACATAGATATTAGAAAGGGTATAAGAAGATGTAAGACAACAATGATACATTTCATAGAAAATATTACAATTCTTACAATATTACAATTCTCTTGTCTTCAGAGTTCATACCGCGTACCAAAACTCTTTTCACTCCTCTCACCTTCCCTATACCCTACTTAATCCTTCTTCTCCCATTTTCCATCTTGTAAGATTAAGGTTGTTGGTAGCAGTGAATGGCTAGCCAGTGGTTAGAAAAGACTAATCACTAACAACTCCCCTCTGATGCCTTGATACGGATCGGTTGTAACTCCTAGCATATTCCACATACGTCTGCACTGTGTGCGTCGTCCATCCCCTAACGTGCTTACTCGTGGGAATCAAATGCAAACTTCAAATAACAAAAACAACACACGGAAAATCAGCTGAGTAAACCCAAGCTTCTGGACTGCAAACAACCGGCTATGCATTCTTCTGATGATAGTCCGGTTTAACGCAGTGAGGATGTCTCGCCTGTAATGGCTGCCACCTCAGATGCTGCACAAGCTTCCACTGGTACGCCAGCAAATCCCTCTATTCCGGGCAATGCGGACCAAGCGGTGACCCCAGCGACTTCTGGACAGATTGGATCGTCGAATCGATGTTGGGTCCAACCACTGTTCCCTCTTCTGCCCTCACGAATCTCGAAAACCCCCCGGTCTCAAATGCCTCTCAAGGAAAGCATTCGTGCAAAGGAATGATAGGAATTAAGGGAAATCCCGACAAAAATGCACAAATACTTCTGAATGAAGACCCTTTGGGTCTTGGTCGAGCATTTTCCTCTATACTTTCCTATTTTTTTGTCATTAAGTTTTTAAAAACGTTATAAACTGTAACATAAAACGGTTAAAGTCCTCAGTGCACCCTCATTTTGAAATCGTTGCTATAAGGTACGTCATTTCTATATTGATATAACAAAAATGTTTTTAAACTACTTTCATTACTTTGTTGCCACCTTCACTAACTGTAAACTCTTAAGTGTCATTGAATTTAATTTCAGAAGTTTATTAATTATTTCAAATATTAATATAGTTGTCATCAACTTAAACATATTTTATAACATGTAAGAGTATTATATTCGGCTATGCCGAATCTTTCATACCCACCATAAAAGCATAAGTAGTAAATTAAGTTAGTTTTGGAAAGTTGGGTTTAGGTCTTAGAAGTTTAATGGAGTCTTGCATTAATTATGGACCGGGCTTTAAATGCAAAATTTGAAATAGTGAATATTATCTTCGAATAATTACTTTTGTACGATTTATTGACAATCAATTGTTTTTCTGCGAGTGGGGTTATATGAGGAGTATGGACCGATCCTCATAAAATATGGTAGAGTAATTTTCGTTTTGATAAAAACTTATTTTTTGTCAAAATTTATCTCATAATATATTGTAGAAAGATCTTGATTTCAATAAAACTTACTTTTCCCATTATGAGCTTTAAAGTTATTTTCTGAAGGGCCGCTATATGAGGAGGAATGGTGAATGGAAGAGCGACTTTTGTTCCTATAAAACTTGTTCATATTAATTTTCATCAATTATGGATAAAACTTAATTTTGCAAATATTTAATCACGACTACTGCCTATTTTCATTATGGCTCTTTAAACTGTATTCCGAGGAGCAACTTTTTTGGGGGCTAGGTGGGGCCACTTTTTCGAACATTGCTGTCCTATAACATAGAACATATTTTAATATATTTCGAATAGAATAACAAATTTAATATATCACCTTATTTTAAGAATAAAACAAGTAAGAAAGTATAGTCGGGCTTGGCCGACTATATGATACCCTACACTAGTTAAATCGCCTTGTAGTGGCCTCCGGTAGGTTAGTGGTTAGTGTTCTAGTCTGGTAGACCGGAGGTGGTGGGTTCGATTCCCACCTGAGGCACTGGTTAAGGAGCGCACAACAGGCCCGATAGAGGCCTAGGTGTATTTCTTCGGATTTGATGTATATTCATCCTCCTTTCAAACTAACTAACTAACTAACTAAATCGCCTTGTATAATTTTATAAGGATCGGTTCATAATTGACCCTCCCCCCCTTATAAGGTCCCCTTCAGAAAAAGACTTTAACGCTCATAAATGTAAAAAAAAAAAAAACATCTATAGCGATGAAATTAGACATGAACATATTTTATAGGAACCTTAATATCATTATAAAATTTTATAAGGATCGGTTCATAATTGACCCTATCCCCCATATAAGGTCCCCTTCAGAAAATGACTTTAACGCTCATAACTGTCTAAAAGAAGTATCTATAGCGATGTAATTCGAGATGAACATATTTTACAGGAACCTAAATCGCTTTGTAAAATCTTATAAGGATCGGTTCATAATTGATTATACTCCCCATATAAGGTCCCTTCAAAAAATAGCTTTGACGCTCATTACTGCCAAAACTAAAATCGTTCTAGAAAATTTGACGAGGACCGGTCCATAATTGACCAAAAAAATCAATTTATTGACGAAAAACTTATTTTCTAAAAGAGGCTTTATATGGGGGATAAGAGCAAATGTGGACCGATCCCGATAAAATGGGCTGGATAGATTTGCGTTTATATAATATTTATATAATATGTATATATAATATTTGTCTGTGCTAAATTTGATTGCAATAACAGTGCTAATAAACGAATTGCGGATATTCAAGTCACTTTCTGAAGGGGGCTTTGTGTAGGGGCTAGGGTCAAATGAAGTCCGATCATTTCCACTTCATCGAGATACATTTATATTATAAATAATTATGAGCTCAAAAGCCCTTTTCGGGGGGTTTAGTTGTATGGGGGCTAGGTGAAATAATGGACCAATTTTAACCATTTTCAATAGGCTTCCTTGGGTCAAAGCAAAAGTGTATTCCAAATTTCATCAAATTATCTTGAAAATTGCGACCTGTACTTTGATAACAACGTTTACATGGACACACGGACGGTCGGATGGACGGACATCGTTAAATCGACTCGGAAAGTGATTCTGAGTCGATCGGTATACTTTAAGGTGGGTATAGTACTAATACTTTAAGGCGTTATAAACATCAGCACAAACGCATAATAATACCCTTCCCACTATAGTGGTGTAGGGTATAAATATTTGTAAAATAAATGCACAACATATTTATTTTAAGGCGTGAAAAGTAATTCTCGTACCAACATACTCCATACATACTTTTTTAAGCTGCTGCAGCACTATTTTCTTAAAGTTTTTACTTATTTTTTTAACTTTATTCCATACAATATATAGGAAAATATAAAAATGATGTTGTTAAAAGTTTCTTATAAAAATATGTACATAACTAGCATACTATAACTATATCCGAACTCTGCAACAAGAATAAGTATGAACAAAAATAAATACTACTTAAGAAAATGTGAATAATTTATCATAAATTTCACACAAACAATATTTATGAACTATAACAATACATCAAAGTGACACAAAGTTTTACTACTCACATTGTTCGTTTGCCCTTTAAGGTGTTTATTTATTAAAGTTGTAAATAAACTAAATGCGCTTTAAAATAAGATGTTTGAAATGCAAGAAAAAATGTACTTTAATATACATTTTGTGTTTTATATTATAGAACAGGAAGCTCTTATGCCGAATCTTATATACCATCTATTAAATCATGGGTCATACATTAAAATCTACCTATTTATACCCTACACCACTTTAGTGGGGAGGGTATATTGGGTTTGTGCTGATGTTTGTTGATTTAGCTATGTCCGTCCGTCTGTCCGTCCATGTAAACCTCGCAATTTTGAAGATTTGGTACATGACCTTATTTTATCACAGGGACGAAGCTTATTGAAATGGTTAAGATCGGTCCATTATTTTACCTAGCCCCCATACAACTGAACCTCCGAATAGGGCTTGTAAACCTTGTAATCAAACTACAGGTCGCAATTTTGAAGATAATTCAATGAAATTTGGCACACGATCTTCTATAGTATCGGAGACGAAGCCTATTGAAAATGGTTTACATCGGTCCATTATTTCACCTAACCCCCATACAACTGAACCCCCGAATAGGGCTTGTAAACCTTGTAATCAAACTACAGGTCGCAATTTTGAAGATAATTCAATGAAATTTTGCACATGATCTTCTATGTTACCGGAGACGAAGCATATTTAAAATGGTTAATATCGGTCCATTATTTCCTAGCCCCCATACAACTGAACCCGCCGAATAAGGCTCTTAAGTTCATAATTATGTTTAATATACTCGTATCTCGACAAAAAGCTGCAAAACAAAGTTCTATACTAGCCTTTATGGTTCTCATGAATTTTATAATTATAGGGTCTCATTTGACCATAGTCCCTATACAAAGCCTCCTTCAAAATTTGATTTAAATATCCACAATTTTATTCAACAATAAATGGCTTAAGTACATCTGAGACAAGGTACAATTCAACTTAAATGCTTTATTATAAAAACTAAATACCATTTTAATTTTGTAACAGGTGTAGGGTATTATATGGTCGGTCTCGCCCGACTATAATTTCTTACTTGTTTTAAACTAGTTATGAATGTTGGAAAAATTGTCTGAAGGGAATCTTCTATCAAGGCTAGGGTCAAATAGTGCCTGCTGTTCATTAAACCTTTAAGAGTATTTTTTGATTAAATATACATAAGAAGAAAATTTCTTAAAATTATATTTATATCGAATTTTCCATACAAATCATTCCACTTGCCAGGCTTATTATTGCAGTAAAGCTTCATTTACTCACATGTTTAAAAAACTTTTTCGAAGTATAAAAATATATTTTATGAAAATTTAACAAAATTTTGCTAAAATATTTCAAAACGGTCTATTTTTTCACCTAGGCCCCATATTTATTAATATATAAATATTTCGGCAGATTAAAAATTTATATGACCCTAATGTTTCTATCGATTCTCGTAGATCAGATTTCATTAGACCCTTTAGTCCCCTTTAGAAAAATGGCTTAAACAACCATATTTTACTTATGTATAAACTTGTATGTAAATATAAATCCCACCACCACCATTTATATATGGTTTGGTCCATATTAGACCATAGATCGAATATATTTTATAAAATTTGGAATAGAAATAGATTATAGATTTTTGTATGTATATTTTTACATTTACCTCAAAAATACTTCCATTTCATGTCACGTACGATATGTCCTTTTTTGCTGATGTTTTGGGCCAAGGTAGTATCCTGTTTGGTTTCGAAGGTAGTACACACAAATAGACAATTTAGTTTTTTAATTACTCCCATTTATGCAAAATTTATATCAATCTGCTTGCGTATAAATATTACATACGATAGTATGGAAATGTCTCTATGTATTTCAAAACTTATGTATTTATGGTACTCAACATAAGCAAATTGCATCCATAGTATACTTGCACTTTGAGATGGATCAATGAAGGGGAATTAATATTGCCGTTAAAATTAAAAAAAAAAACTTTATTTATAGCCATTGTTATTACTGTTAAGAAAACAAAACAATGTATACATTTTTGTTTAAAGTTTGAATAGTGAATAAATTACTTGACCAGAGGTCCTCATAGATTTTTGCTTTGTGGTAAACCCAGCAAAAATTTTACTTACCGGGTAAGCAGGAAAGTAATATGGTATCTAAGTAAAGACTACTTACTTTTGGGGTGAATAAGTAATCAATTTTGTTAATATTGATCTAGAAATTATTCTAGACTCCAAATTATCATCGAAACTCAATATCTAGCACAGAGTCAAGAAGGCAACGGTTGCCTACTATACCTATCATAAGATTTTTGGAATGAAATGGGGACTTAGTCCCAACATAGTAAAATGGAAGTACACAGCTATAGTAGGTCCTATTCTTATATACGGATCTTTTGTATGGTGGACATCAACTAAGAAGAATTTTGTTGTAGATCTGCTAAACAAAGTTCAGAGATCAGACATTCATTGAGATAACAGGCGCTCTAAGAACTAGTCCTTCAGAAGGCCTGAACGCTATATTGCACATCCTACCTATATATCTGCATATAATTGCCATATCAGCTTACAGCGCAGCGAGGCTTAACTCATCCGGAAGTTGGAGATCAAGAACATATGGACACGCTAATATTTAAGGCCTATTACCTCCAATCTTGATCCAACCATCCAATATATTACACCACACACGGACTTTGATAGAGTTTTCAAAGTCAGAGTCCCTTCCAGGAGCGAGTGGTGCAAAGGTAACCTACCGAGCAAATATACCACCAGAATCTTTACAGATGATTCTAAAATGAACTGCGGTGTTGGTTGTGGTGCCTTCTGTGAAGAAGCTAGGGTAAGTATATCTAACCGTCTTCCCAACAACTGTAGTGTCGATAGTTAAGCTGCACTTCTCTCAATAAACTCTTATACTACCACTTCCCTATTAGTTAGACAATGCAAGAAGGATCTGTTAAGGGGGGGTTGCCTGTCTGACATTAGCCTTGTGTCCCTGCGCATAGCGACTACTATGGTAATGAACAGGCGGATGAGCTTGCCAGAACGGGATCTGTTTTTGATCTTTCCAGCGCCGTTTCAGTAGCAACTCTGTTAGATTTTATCAAGAGCAGTATCCACAGATTATTTTTTCAAAAGACTGAAAATAGATGGAATAACCTTGACACATGTAAAGGAACCAAGTTATTGTAACCCTCCTTCAATTAGGAATGCACAAGACACCTTATAAACCGAAGTAGGCGGTACATATCGAGGCTGATAGCAGTAATAACAGGACACTGGGTGATAGACAGACATGCAAGTCGGCTTGCGCTCCCATTCAACGATCACACTCGCAGTTGCAAAGACAGGAAAAAGAAAGAAACCATCTTCTCTGTGAATGCTCTGCTCTGGCCGTAAAGAGAAACTGCTTCCTTGGCAGTTACTTCATATCTAACCTTGGTGAGATAGCTGGATATAAGATTAATGACATTCTAAGATTTCTCACTGCTACAGGCTTGATCTAATACTATAAATAGTACATCTGACTGGAGTGGTCCGGTCAAAACGGAGACTCTTCGACTCTGCGTGCAGTGAACTACCACGTTAACCAACCAAACGTCATCAACACAAACGCATAATACTCTCTCCACTATAGTGATGTAGAGTATAAAAATTAATAAAATAATTTTTGAGAACCAATGGGCGGAACGAATGACTGATTTTGCAAGCATAGTTTGAAAACTTTTTTTAAATGTGAGTTAAATGGAATGCACATTGATTTAAACATAACGGATGTTTACGTATAAAAACCATATACCATATATGTAGTACTTAATTATTACATATTTATTTAATTTAAACATATGTAAATGTTATTACAGTTTTATTTATATCTGTATTATATATCCATAATCTAAAACAAGTAGGAAATTATAGTCGGGCATGGCCGACCATATAATACCCTACACCATGAGTAAATTTTAACAATTTTTATTTTTTATAAAGAAACTGTTATGTTGAATTTTACCTTAATTCCAAAGTATTTAAGCAATTTATAGATAAAACACAAATTTTCTAAATGAGGCTTTATATAGGAGTATAGGTCAAACATGGGCCGATCCTCATTAAATTTGAGAAAAGGATATATTTTTAAATAACAGTTAGTTATGTTGAGTTTCACTGTGATACAAATGGTTACTTCATTTAAGTTAATTTCATCAAATTGTCTTGAAAATTGCGGCCTGTACCTCGCACACAAGATTTACATGGACAGCCAGACAGCCGGCGGGACAAACGGACGGACATGTCTTAATCGACTCAAAAAGTGATTCTGAATCGATTGGTATACTTTAAGGTGGGTGTAGGACCAATATTTTTGTGTGTTACAAACATCAGCACAAACGTATAATACCGTCCCCACTATAGTGGTATAGGGTATAAAAAGCTTATATTACAGAATTACTATAAAAACGGGGTCATGAAAACGAGAAACATTAAGTTATTGGTCTCATATCGTTAAATAATTTTTATGTTCAGCCTATACTATATGAACATAAAGAGATTAAAAACTATACTTCATTAAAAAATCTTACTAATTAAGTTTTGTTTTTAGTATGTACATATGTATGTATTATAATTTGTTCTGTTCCCTTTTGTATTATTTTCCATTCAATTACTTATTAAAAATTAAGCTACAAAATATTTTTAATGAGTTTCATAAAGGAGAAAATATTCACGAGACACGTGACAACAGGTATTGTTGTCAAGGACTATTTATTCTACAATATTTCCAACTTCAACAGATACACTTTAAATTACATACATACACACAGTTTTACACATCTACAATACAAATAGAAATAAATATTTCTATATTAAGATAGATTTTGTTGAATGATATACAAAAACACACGTTTTAATTAACAGATATACATACATAACTATAAAGGTAAACAAGTAGGAGTGCTATGTACATACATATATTCGGCAGTAACGAATCCTAAATGCCCTGCTGACTTTCTATTGATAAGAAATTTGTGTAAATAGGTTTTCTAACAAATTTAAGATAATTTTATATGGTAACTGTGACAAAATTAATTGCCAATGTTACACACAGTAAGACAAACCTAATATATTCGCCTATTACCATAAGTGAAGGTATAAAAAACAAGTCTTTATATACATGCCTTCGCTGAAATACGTCTAAGTTAGCTAGAAAGACATGAAACAAATAAACAAGCAAAGTTTATAGAACTGATTCATTCCTGAATGTAGACATGATTTTGTTTCACAGGCTTATGTACAGTATTCGGTAAAATTCATAAGGATTCCAATTGAAAATAAGTAAGAAATTATAGTCGGGTGTGGCCGACCATATGACCTACACCAATTGCGAATATTAAATGTGATTCATTTCAATAATGAAGCATTTATGTTGAATCTTATATAGGTTCCAAATAATGTCTGTTTATGTACGGTTGTATGCTGACTGGGAGAAATAAAAGACCGTTTTCAATCATTTTCAACAGCCTTCGTCATTGGATCCAGAGAATAGTATGTGACCCATTTTAACAAATTATATTGAAAATTTGCCAGCTGTAGCGTGCACACAAGGTTTACACGGTAACAAAGACGGACATCATAATCATAGGAGAAAGTGATTCTGAACCGACTGGTTAAGGTCAAATATTTTTGAGTGTTTCCAACATCAGCACATTGTACCAATTTTTGGTTAGATAGTTGTATATTAGATGTAGTTAAGAGATAAAAGGCCCATATCGGAAGGTCCGGTTGCATGGGGGCTAAGACAGAAATTACGCCGATGGTTATACAATTTATTGTTGGAATTATGTTTATATACAACTAATTTGTGTCAAATTTAATCGTGATACTATGGACATGTGGACATTCAAGTCATTTTCTGAAGCGACTTTGTATAGGGGCTAGGGTGAACTGAGGCCCGATCATTAGGACAATCGACAGTGTTATTTATAATTATCTCAAACTTAATTATACTGATTTTTTAGAAAAATAGTGGATAGTCCGGTTGTATGGGGGCTAGGGCAAAAATTGGTCCGATCCTTATAAAATTTAATATCAGGATTTATGTTTATATAAAACTTATTTGTGCCAAATTTCATCGTGGTACTAATATTTATAAGTGAATTTTAGGCATTCAACTCATTTTTCTGAAGGGGACTTTGTGTGGGGTTTACGGGCCCGATCATGACGAAAATTGACAGTGTTATTTATAATTATATCAAACTTAGTTTTTTTTTAAAGATAATAGTATATTTGTCGTAGTTATGAGCTAAAAGGCCCAAATCGGTAGGTCCGGTTGTATGGGGGCTAGTGCAAAAATTGGTTCGATCCTTATAAAATTTAATTTCGAAGTTTGTGTTATAAAGTCTATTTGTGCCAAATTTCATCGTGATACCAGTGTTTATAAGTGAATTGTGGACATTCAAGTCATTATCTGAATGGGATTTTGTATGGAGACTAGGGTCAAATAAAGTCCGATCATTATGAAACTCGACAGTGATATTTATAATTATATCAAAGTTAGTTGTGGCGATTTTTGGGGAGAACGTAGTATATTTGACATAGTTATGAGCTAAAGGGCCCAAATCGGTAGATGCGGTTGTATGCGGGCCATGGTGAAATTCGGCCCGATCCTTATAAAGTTTATGGTCGGGATTTATCTTTATATAGAACTTATTCGTCCCAAATTTCATCGTAATACTAGTGTTTATAAGTGAATTGTGGATATTTAAGTCATTTTTTGAAGGGGGCTTTGTATGGGGATAGGGTTAAATAATGCCCGATCATTATGAAAATTGATAGTGTTATTTATAATTATATCAAACTTAGTTGTGCCGACTTTTGGAGAGATAGTAGTATATTTGACAAAGTAATGAGCTAAAAAGCCCAAATCGGAAGGTCCGGTTATATGGGGGCTAGAGCAAAACTTGGGTCGATCCTTATAAAATTTATTTTCAGTATTTATGTTTATGGTCGGGATTTATCTTTATATAGAACTTATTTGTCCCAAATTTCATCGTAATACTAGTGTTTATAAGTGAATTGTGGATATTTAAGTCATTTTCTGAAGGGGGCTTTGTATGGGGATAGGGTTAAATAATGCCCGATCATTATGAAAATTGACAGTGTTATTTATAATTATATCAAACTTAGTTGTGCCGAATTTTGGAGAGATAGTAGTATATTTGACAAAGTAATGAGCTAAAAAGCCCAAATCGGAAGGTCCGGTTATATGGGGGCTAGGGCAAAACTTGGGTCGATCCTTATAAAATTTATTTTCAGTATTTATGTTTATATAAAACTTATTTATGACAAATTTCATTGTGATACTAATATTTATAAGTGAATTGTGGACACTCAAGTAATTTTCTGAAGTGGACTTTGTATGGGTCTACGGTCAAATAATGTCCGATCTTAACAAAAATGACTAGAATTATAAAGACATATATAAAACTAAATTTTTGTAGGGATAGTAGGTTATTTAACATACATAATTATGAGGTCAAAAGTCATATTCGGGGGTACGGTTGTATGGGGGCTAGGTGAAATAATGGATCGATTTCAACCATTTTCAATAGCATTCGTCCTTGGACCACGTTCCAAATTTCATCAAATTATCTCAAGGGACGGACGGACATAGCTTAAACGACTCAGGAAGTGATTTTGAGCCGATTGGCGTAGGACCAATATTTTTGGGTGTTACAAACTTCAGCACAAACGCATAATAAACAGATAATCTTAAGAGATTTTCGGATGAGGACCTCATATGACAAATTCTAGGTCGAAGTTTGTTTACTTAGATTCGTTTTTGTTTACAATTCCAGAACTTTATGTAAGACAAAGTCATGGACTGTTTTGAACAATTTTCAACTGAATTCATGAGTCAAAAGCAGTTCGTGTATATAATTTAACAACGTACTTCCATTTTTATTAAAACTTGCCATTACTAGTTTGCACTAGTTTATTTCGACCGTCCTTATTATGTTGTCACTATAGTGTAAAATATACGTTTAGTGAGAATTGTAAAACTCAAATCGTAACTAAACTTTTTGTTGTGCTAAAAAATAAATTATTATTTAAATCAGTCATACTTTTTTCTGTTGTGTATGTACCTAAAATCGACAATAATATTAATTATTTAAGGAAAATCTTAAATTACGAAATAAAACGAATTTTCATTGTCTCATCAAACTTTTTTTTTATTGTCATGGACAATCACTTCTTCACAAAATGAATAAAGTTTTCCACCCTGTCATTATTAATAAATAAAACCCACACCCACACTGCCTGCCAACAAAAATTGTTTATTAAAGATTTGTTGAAATCTTTTAATACCTTCAACATTTATATAAAAATCAAACTCAATGGGACGTAGACTTTTATCTTAAATGTAAAAAATAAATTTATTTATTTCGGTTGTTTAACAATCCGTAATAGCAACAAATTTTCCTGAGTTTGAAAAAAAAAACTCCCAAGTAATTCCTCAAGTTTACCCTTTTACTAAATAAAATAAAGGAAAACCATTTATTTATTTGTTTAAACCTCCGTGATACTTTTGAGTGATTTTAAGCGTAAAGATGATGAAAGCAATAAAAGATACTTCAACAATAAGGTGTTAATTGCGGAAAACATTTTTTTTCTCTTTTTGCATTTATTTCATCTGGTACTTTTAGACTAAAGCTAAATGATTTATAGTCGCATTAAAAAAAAAGGTTTTATTTATAAAGGAAATATATAGGAAACAATTTCGTTCTAATGGTATAAATATGTTTATTTGACAAAAGAACAACAACAAAGAAACATTATTTGTTGCTAAAAATAATTGTATATAAATATTACTTCAACTTGTTTAGATTTCAAACATTCATAAAAATTTCTCTTCTTAATTCAATGATTTTTTAAATCATTTAATACCCCCGAATGAAGTATCAAATAATTGTCAGGAAGGACTCTCGTGTATATAAGGAGAAATGTCATAAAGAGAGTTATAAACTGAATGAACATCAATAAAGTGGTGGCAGGATATCGCATGCATTTCATATTTCTAGGCAGCATACTGTACCTACCTATATAACTTATGCATGAAATCGAAGTGCTTTACATGAACACCTCACTTGATGTCCTAACTTCGCGGTGGTCTTTTTCATCCAACTTGCATACCGGTAATTTTCCTATCCTACAAGCCGGTGGTAATTTTTGTTCATGGTTCTGCCGGTCTATGTAAAAGCACTTTGGTTAAGTACTCGAGCTATCTAAACTCTGACCATTGCTGCTCTGACCGTTGCTTAACTTACGATATGCAAAAACATCACTTCCGTTTACATTCACTATAGGTATCTAAGATCCACCAATGCTAAGTCTTCCAGTCACTCCTCTGTAGGATATCTGTTGTCTCGGAAACAGCATCGAATTTATCCCAAATTATAGTCTGTTCATCAGCTTTTTAACCAACATTCTCTTCCCGCGAATTTGGGTTTAATCTAAAATCACTACATACACCCCAAAGGGACCTTTCCAATAACCAAGGCAAGATAAATACCAAAGCACTGCCCTGTAGATTACCGGTTCCCGTAGTACCAGATTATGTGGTTCTCTAGTTCGTCAAGTTCGCCATGTCAAATCATTCGAAAGAAAGACCGAAGGTAAAGTTGATCATCAACAGTTTATATTCTCTGCAGACAAGAGATATTGGTAGCACTTCTTTTCCCCGAGATTACAATAATACTAATACAGAAATGTTTTAAAAATTTGTTGACAAAAAAGGAGATGATTCTGGGCCGATTGGTATTCTTTAAGGTGGGTGTAGGATCAATATTTTTGGGTATTACAAACATCAGCATAAACACATAATACCCTCCCCTCTATAGTAGTGTAGGGTGCCGCGGAAATAGTATTAAAATTTCCAGCCAATTCTACTTCACTTTCTTCAGAACAACACCACCCCCTCCCCGGGGGGCATGTTACCTTGATGAAATCTCCATGTTGGTGTTATTCCTTGGAATGATTTGACATGGGGTCTAACCAGAGCACCAATTAATCTGCCACTACAGGTGGCCAGTTGCTCGCAGGACTTGTCCTGGCCTGGCAGTTGGTTGAGGTTCCTTCGGGATCTACGTAGTGACTGTGGTTTACACCCAAATTCGCGGGGAGAGAATGTTGGTTCAAGGACTGATATATCCAAATGCCATATATGTCTGGTGCTGCCATCTCAACAGATGTCACTGGGTGATGTGGCAAAACAACTTATACTGGATGAACCCGTTGAGTATCTCTTACTTTTCGCGTAGTAGGGCGCCAGTATAGATTGGGGAATTCTCACGTTGACACTTAATAGTTGCCTGTCATCCCACAGATCGTTATGGTTTGAGAATGGAACTAAAGTAATTGGTGAACTATCGGGAAAAACTCCTCTGCCGACAGTAGACTTTCGTGCTACGCGAGGTCCGTTCTCTCAACTTGTCGGGGCAATTATTGAGTTCGAATTGACTTTGGAAATTCCTACATCTTTTGTCACATTATTTGACATACAGAGGGATCCCGATTTATTCGGACTACCAAATACGTCTCCAGGTGCTGATGCCGAATCAACAGAGCCATCTCAGAAGTGTGGTTGCGCGGGCTTTAAGAGGTTAAGGATTGGGTTATTAATTGATGGGGATTGCATTTTAAATAATGTAATCTTTCATGACACCATAATTCCGTTATACCGGAAGATTGATTTCACCTGATGTTGGGGTAGTTTCCCCTTCTATTGACTTTAGACCAGTGATTGCTTTTTCCTTGTCGGGGTTTGCATTGGGATTGATCCCATGCTGTCTGCCATTACGCAACGGGGCTACTATGGCAAGAGATTAGATAGCTCGAATACTTCAGCAAAGTGCTTGTACATCGACCGGCTCAGCCATGTACAAAAATTGCCACCTTAGTTCTTCATAGCAGGGGGGTAATTCTCGCAGTCGTGATCGAAGTAAAATTCGAATCGAAATTAATTTCGATAGTGCGTAATTTTCTCATGATGTTACTCGATACGAAACGAATCGAGTTGTTGCTTCAGTGTTGTAAAAAACTTTCATAATATATTTTACAATTGTTGGTGAACAACTTTAATATTTATATTTTGTATTATTTTATTTGCATTAATTTGTTATTTTTCTCTTTAACAATTTAAGTTATTTTTTTTGAATTTCATTGCTAGTGTGAACAATGCACATAAAAGCTTACGCACTTTTTTGTTTAATTTTGGTAGTTCTATGCAGATTTACTTAAATGAGATTTATTTTCTCTCATTAAAGTAAATGCAGTAAAAGAAGTGCGAAAAATACTGGTTTTTTGCTACGCACTTTTTACCATATTCGCATGTATGTAAATATGTATGTTATATGCGTAAGCTATATTTAAATATTGATACGCACTTTTTTTGGCTCTTTTTAAATTGAAATTATTATTAAAATTCACTTGCTTTTACTGCCTCGCTGCGAACAGAAGATTTTTCATACATTTAATTATATTTAATTAGTTTCCAAATATTTAATAAAATTAAATAACGGTTTAAATAAATACCCTACATAAGAGTTTAAGGATTTTTATTCCGTTTAAATAAAAATTATTGAAAATTATTTTAACTTAGAAAAGTTAAAATCTCGTACATTATTTGGTGCCGAAACCCGGGACTGATGAATAATTGTGTGCTATTTGGAGTAACGAATTGGAATCTTATTGCCCTTAGAACTGCTTGCTTTGCGATTGGAACTTGGCTCTAGAACTTCTTTGGAAAAATCGCTTGTAGTCTTGAAGATATTTTGAAAAGTGAAACTTGCTGCAACGAATAAAATAAGGTTTGGAACTCTGCGTTACAGTTACCTTAATTTGTGGTTTCTGGAAAACTGTATGTATGCATAACATTTTGTATTATACAATACTGAAAATAAAAAAGTGTTTTGAACAAAATGGCGGATATTCACCATCTTATTGAGGATCAAAAAGATTTATTTTTAAATTTAAAACGTACTGCTAGGTTATATAATTCAAGACAGCATAAAACGCATGGCTTCGCACAATCTGTTTTAGACGAAATAGAATCAAATTTTTTGCAATTTAAAGACGGGAATACCCAATTATGCGCTGTAGTCCGTGACAATACTATTAATACAGAAAATATTCCGTATTTCGAAGACGATGTTTATTATCAATTTCAAGACGAGTTTCTTACCCTTAAAAGCCAATTGCTCGATTTCATGGATTCTTCTGTTACTCGTTCTCCTGGAATTCAGTCCAGTACGTTTGCTGGTCCCTCTCATTCTAGAAATGAAACCTTTTCGCTTCAGGCTCGTTTGCCGAAGATTGATTTGCCAGTTTTTAGTGGTGATTACCTCACTTGGATGTCTTATCAGGACATGTTCGTTTCGTTAGTCCATAATAATTCTGGGCTAACTGATGTTCAAAAATTTTGTTTTTTGAAAAATTCTTGTAAAGGAACTCCTTTGGATATCGTGAACGAATATCCAGCAACGGATTCAAGCTACGTTTTAGCATGGACCGCTCTACAGAATAGATATCATAATAAAAGAAAAATAGTTGATACTATTTTTAAAAAACTGTTTGCTATACCTTCGTCTGATGGCTCTTCCAAAAGCATTCAGACGATTTTAGACACAACACGAACTAGTATTGCCCTACTACGTACTTTAGAAATAAACACCGAAGGTGAGCATGCTATGCTTATTTATATGACAGTAAATAAGCTAGATGTACAAACCCGAAAGGAATGGGAGCAATCGCTTAATGCCTCGACTCAAATCCCTCCTATTGAAGACTTGTTCAAATTTTTGGAATCAACTTTTCGAACATTAGAAACTATTTCTGATCAGACTGATTCAAGCCCTAATGTTCCTTTTTCGAAACCAAAAACCCCACAACATCAAAATAAAAGTAGAAACAATTTACGACGTTATGTAAATGCTGCTTCCACAAGTACCGACTACAACTGCCCCTGCTGCAATAAGCGTCACCTTCTTTTCAAGTGTTTCAAGTTTTCTGCTTTACCATCTAGTGAAAAAAGAGATTTTTTGAATTCAAAGCGAATATGTCGAAATTGTTTAACCCCAGGCCACTTTAGTAACAAATGTCATGTAGCTTCTCGCTGTCAAGTCTGCCAACAAAACCACCATACCACTGTTCATAATGAGTATTTTATAAATCATGTTTCTAATACTCCGACCCCTGAACCTGTTATACCTTCTCAAACATCCTCGTCTTCTCAAGGTATTGAAAACGTTACCGCTCATGTCGTTGACAATAGTAAAACATCTAACAGGAGGAAAAGGCCCCAAGTTCTCCTCGCTACGATGCGTGTTGTTTTAAAAACCCCTCAGGGAGATTTTGTTTTGCGTGCTCTTCTTGATCAATGTGCTCAAGCAACCTTTATAACCAAAAAGGCTGCAGATGCCTTAAACTTATCTTATAAAAGGAACTTTGTGGAAATATGCGGTGTAGGTGGAAACCAATCTACTATTTCAAAGCAATACGTTAATTTTGCAATATTCTCAAGAATCGAAACAAATTTTAAAATAGATTGCGAGGCTTTGGTTCTTCCGAAAATAACGGCATATCAACCTATGGCTATAAACGAAACATTATTACCGGATTTAAAGAAATTTTCATTAGCTGATCCTTATTTTTCGAAACCTAGTGAAATTGACCTTTTGTTAGGAGGAGATGTATACGGAGATATCATATTACCTCAGCAACAAAAATTTGAAAGTGGTTTATTCTTACAACTCACACATTTCGGTTGGATAGTTTCTGGCCCCTCACATGATAACTCATCTGAGCACATCATCACAGTAAATGTTTGTTCATTAGATAAGCAATTGCTGTCCTTTTGGGAACAAGAAGAATTGCTGGAAAAAAGAGCTTTGACAGAAGAAGAAATCCTTTGCGAACAACATTTCAAAAGCACTACTTCTCGTGATTCATCTGGGCGTTACACCGTATCACTGCCATTTAAATCATTGCTTAAAGGCCTCCCGCTTCCAGTCTTTGGTCATACGGATTATGCAGCACTTTCTCGTTTAAAGAATGTTGAGTCAAAATGTAAATTGAATAAGAACTTTGGAAAACTTTATCTAGATTTTATGAAAGAGTATGAATGTCTCGGACATATGGAAAAGGTCGGTACCTATCCACGTGATTTAGAAAAAAATGGTTTCTTTTTGCCTCATCATGGTGTGTTAAGAGAGAGTAGTTCTACTACTAAATTGAGGGTAGTTTTTGATGGTAGCTGTAAAAGGTCTGCTCAATCTTCCTTGAATGAGGAACTAGCACCTGGTCCTGCATTGCAAAATGATTTGCCCACAATTATAAATCGGTGGAGACGTTTTAAAATTGGGTTTCGGGCAGATTTGGAGAAGATGTTCCGACAAATACTTGTGGTACAGGAACAACGAAAGTTTCAACAAATTTTGTGGAGAAATAGTGGCTCTGAACAGATATCAATTTATAAGCTCTCAACGGTTACTTATGGAACTACACCCGCTCCTTTTCTTTCGATTAGGGTTTTACAACAACTAGCGTTGGACGAAAAGGAAAAATATCCGATGGCATGTAATGTGCTCAATTCAGATACTTATGTCGATGACGTAATTTCTGGAGCTGATAGTCTATCTGAAGCTTACCATTTGCATACTCAATTATGTAGTTTACTTAATGAAGGCAAGTTTAATTTACGTAAATGGACAACAAACTCGAAGGAATTGCTAGAATTGATTCCTGTAGACTACAGAGAAAAATCTGATATATTTGAACTAAATCAACCTAATACCGTAAAGGCTCTTGGACTCGAGTGGAACACGATAGACGACTGCTTTTCATTTAAGATCAATATTGAAGATACATCAGTAGTTACCAAAAGAAGTTTACTCTCAGACTCAGCAAAACTTTATGACCCTTTAGGCTGGCTTTCCCCTACTACAATTCTTGCTAAAATTGAATTTCAAAATTTGTGGTTGCTTGGCATTGAATGGAATGATCGCTTACCTGACGCTATGCAAAAAAGATGGTTAACATACCGCGAAAATCTAAAGTTTCTTGAAAGAATTAAAATTCCTCGTTGGATCGGAACGTTTAAATGTGGTTCAATTGAAATTCATGGTTTTTCCGATTCATCTAAGTTGGCTTACGCGGCTGCTGTCTACGCTAAGACTATTTCAGATTTGGGTACAAAAGTGTATTTAATACAAGCGAAAACTAAAGTAGGTCCTATAAAGCGGTTAACTATACCTCGAATGGAATTATGTGCTGCTACTTTATTGGCTAAATTAGTTGACAGAATAACTTCTTCACTTGATCAAGATATTTCAAATGTTTATTATTGGACTGATAGTACAACTGTACTTTCGTGGATACGTGGTCAGTCATTTAAGTGGCCCGTATATGTTGGAAACAGAGTGGCAGAAATCCAACGCAGATGTCATGCTTCTCAATGGCGATACATATCTACACGTGAAAATCCTGCTGACTGCGCTTCCCGTGGTATATCTTCGAATGAATTGGTTGAACATGAACTATGGTGGCATGGCCCTAAATGGCTATCGGAACCTGCAGAAAATTGGCCAAAACAACCGAAACTAAATCTAAATGAAATGGATGAAATTTCTACTGAACCAACTTTAAATATGCACTCGGTTGTAGCTGAAATAAAACAATATCCAGAAATATTAACAAGATTTTCTTCACTTTGCAAATTGATACGTGTTACTGCATACATATTTCGTTTTAAACACAATACTCAAAACTATAAACATTCACAAATAAAAGGTAACGGTAAGATGACAGGGTTTCTTTCAACCGAAGAACTAAAATTTGCTCGTTTAAGGCTTGTTAAACTTTCACAAGAGGTGGATTTTTTGCAAGAGATTTCTGAACTTCAAAAGAGAGGTCAAATTATAAAAAATAGCGCTTTAGCTCAACTTTGCCCATTTTTTGACTCCTCTCAAATACTTAGAGTTGGCGGTAGAATTCAAAATTCTGACCTTGATTATTGTTCTAAACACCCAATTTTACTTAAAAAGCAAAATCCTTTGACTAATTTATTATTTCTAGATGCACACATAAAAACTTTACATGGCGGTTTAATCCAAATGCAAGCTTACGTCCTACGGGAATATTGGATAATATCAAGTAGAAGTATTGCTAAACGTGTCTTGCGAAAATGTATAACGTGTTTCAAATATAACGCAAAGGCAGCCCAGCAGATGATGGGAAATCTCCCTAGTGTTCGTCTTAAACCTGCTCGTCCGTTTAAGCACAGTGGAGTTGACTATGCCGGTCCAATTGCTATAAAACAATCCACTGCAAGAAACTCAGTAACTACAAAGGGCTACATTTGTTTGTTTATATGTATGACTACGAAAGCTTTACACTTGGAAGCAGTAACAAACCTGTCAACCGATGCTTTTTTGGCCGCTTTCAGGCGTTTCGTGTCCCGCCGTGGCCCTTGTACCGACTTGTACTCAGACTGTGGTACGAACTTTGTTGGAGCTAATAAGGAGCTACAAATTCTTTATAATCGCAGCAAATCATCGATTTCATATGAGATAAGCGACTGCCTGGCCGCAAATGGTACGAAATGGCATTTTATACCTCCAGCCTCTCCAAACTTTGGTGGTCTTTGGGAGGCTGGCGTGAAGTCTACAAAACACCACTTAAAGAGAGTGATGCAGAACCGTATTTTGACATTTGAGGAGCTTACAACGCTTTTAGCCCAGATTGAGAGCTGTTTGAATTCCAGACCCTTGTGCCCTCTAAATTCCGAACCATCTGACTGCAATGCGCTCACCCCAGCTCATTTCTTGATTGGGGAACCTACTCTATGTGTTCCGGAAGAAGATTTACTGGATGTCAACATTGATCGACTAAATAGATGGAAAACCGTCGAAAAGCTGAAGCAACATTTTTGGCGACGTTGGTGTAACGAATGGCTGTGTCGACTTCAAGCTAGGCCCAAATGGCTCAAAATAACTGAAAACCCTAAAATTGGTGATTTAGTGGTCGTATTCGATGAACGAGGTGCCCCTGGAGAATGGCCGCTTGCCCGAATCCAAGATATTCATCCCGGCAAAGATGGTTGTGTAAGGGTGGTCACTCTATTTTCAAACAGAAAAACATTTAAACGCCCAATGTCTAAAGTTGCCCTGTTACCTACAAATGATAGCTTTAATGCCGAAGAAAATGATTACAACTTTAAACTACATGGTGATGATGATTCTTCCTCGGTTTAAGCACTGTCGTCCTTAGTGGGGGAGAATGTTGGTGAACAACTTTAATATTTATATTTTGTATTATTTTATTTGCATTAATTTGTTATTTTTCTCTTTAACAATTTAAGTTATTTTTTTTGAATTTCATTGCTAGTGTGAACAATGCACATAAAAGCTTACGCACTTTTTTGTTTAATTTTGGTAGTTCTATGCAGATTTACTTAAATGAGATTTATTTTCTCTCATTAAAGTAAATGCAGTAAAAGAAGTGCGAAAAATACTGGTTTTTTGCTACGCACTTTTTACCATATTCGCATGTATGTAAATATGTATGTTATATGCGTAAGCTATATTTAAATATTGATACGCACTTTTTTTGGCTCTTTTTAAATTGAAATTATTATTAAAATTCACTTGCTTTTACTGCCTCGCTGCGAACAGAAGATTTTTCATACATTTAATTATATTTAATTAGTTTCCAAATATTTAATAAAATTAAATAACGGTTTAAATAAATACCCTACATAAGAGTTTAAGGATTTTTATTCCGTTTAAATAAAAATTATTGAAAATTATTTTAACTTAGAAAAGTTAAAATCTCGTACAACAATACTAAACGAAATGTTAACAAAACTCATATGTTTCATTAAAATTCAAAAATTTAAAGCAAAATTTAAAAAAAAAAATTAAATTAAAATATAAATATGGAGTATAATTGCAGAGAGGAGTTTTTTATGCAAAATATAATATTCTAAATGATATGTAAATACAACATGGATGTTTGTTTATTTATTTACTTTTATTTATTTGGCAGATATTGGCTTCATTGATTGGACCCATTTTGGATTATAGGCATGTTTTATTGGTGGGTCACAAACATTTAATTTAGCAGCGATTTGTTCCTATCGTTGAACTGTAGTTTAAAATCAAAATTTAGGTGGACAAAATTAAAAATCTGTATTTTCTGAATTTGGCTAAATAAAGGGGGTTTCAAATGGACGTTTCATGAAAGAATCGCGAGAAATTCAAATATTGGATCATATTTATACCCTACACTACTATAGTGGGGAGGGTATTATGCGTTTGTGCTGATATTTATAACACCCAAAAATATTGGTCCAACACCTTCCTTAAAGTATACCAATCGTCTCTGAGTCGATTTAGCTATGTCCGTCCATCCGTCTGCGTGTCCATATAAACCTTTGATGAAATTTGGTACATACTCTGCAAAGATCAAAGCCTATTGAAAAGTGTTAAAATTATTTCGCCTAGCCCTCATACAATTGTAATCCCCCCCCCCCAAATACGGTTTTAGAACTAATTATGTTAAATTGTATTGTATCTCTACAAAAATCGCTAATACTTAGTTTTATACAAGCCTAAATGATACTACAGATCAATCATCTGACACTAGCCCCCATACAAAGTCCTCTTCAGAAAATGACTTGAAGGTAAAAATTCATTTATAAACACTAATATCACGATGAAATTCTGCATAAATAACTTTAATGTAGACCTAAATCCCTCTGTCAAAATTTGTAAGGATAGACCCATATTTATCCTTGCCCCTTATTTGCTCTCTTTCAGAAAATTACTTTTTTTAAACCAATAAACAACTTCAATGGTTTATTATTTAAAATAATTAACATTTTTACATACTACACAGTGGTGTAGGGTATCATATGATCGGTCACACCCCAATACCACATTGAAATCCATATTTCAAAATCCATATTTCACACAGAAAAAATTAATTTTAAAAAATTTTCAATTAAACGATTAATTAAAAATTTTAAAAGGGTTCAATTCATTTTGTATTTGATTCATAAAAATGTATAATCAAATACGTATTTAACAACAACAAAAATAGAAAAAAATAAAAATTTTGTATACGAAATCAATTATAAGTAGTAATTGAATATACAATTTTTGTTATAGGTTGAACTTCAAAAAATAAAATAATTGAAAACGAGGTTTTGGTAATTGAAATCGTTTTTCAGTTTTTTCTGTGCATATTGAAATCCATATTTCAAGTATTGGAATAAGCTTTTATTAAATGTAAATTCTATATACATGGAACCAAATACATAATGACTATATATTTATTTCTTAAAGAAACTTTCAAGGAATGTCTGCAATAAAATTATAACCGCCAACACCCGTTATTTCCCTTTTGAAGTATTTGGCATTAACCTCTTGTGATTTGCCATTAAATTGCCAAGGATTTATTTTGGCATAATTCATTTTTGACTTAAAAGTATTCCATTTATTATTTTTTCCCAGATTTAATAAAATTCATGTTTTTTCTCATAAATTTTTTCCACAAAAACTTACTTTGAAAGCAATTTTGCTTTCGAGAAAAAACTCGAAAGGTTTCATTCGAACGATTGCTCGTTATCGAATGCCATCATAAGAAATTTCGAAACGTTTTATTCGTTATCGAATAAGAGAATCCAAAAAGTAAAAAAAACTCGTACCATCGAATATAAATTCGTACGTATACGAATGTGAGAATTAGCCACCAGGATCCAGGGGCGCGAGGAAGATCGTCTGAAGTATATGCACTTTAATCTAACGATTGATAGAGTAGTTCTGTAGAAGTAGCACACATTTTATGGAATGATGCTATGAGCTTAACCTTCGGATTGAAATATTGTACCATCCAAAGTTCATACAAAATCAATTTCTATCGGAAAACAATCAATCATTGGTTATTACACATGAGTTATTATTTCGAACTATAGCAGTTAAATGTTATTTTAGCGAATTTCAACAAAAATAAGTCTCCAGGAAAGGATGTCATTTCAGCACTGGTTTTGAAGGAGTGCTCTTCGATGCTATCTCGTCCATTAGCTAATCTTTCTGGCCAGTGAATTTCCTACACGCTGGAAGATTGCAAATGTTTAGCCAATCCAAAAAACGGAGAGTCTAACAATTCTGAAAATTATTGCCCAACTGCAGTTTCAAATGTTATATAAACTATGGTAAACTACCATCTTGTAAAATATTTAGAGTTCCAAAATGTACTTAACTTAGTATGGCTTTATTAGTGGTCGTTTTACGAGAGCCTTCCCCTCGAATAAATGAGGTGCAATTACTATTTTGTCGAAATTAAAGTGGTGGTCTATGAATTTCTATACGATGTGGCATGTTGCACTTTTATTAAAACGAATTACTTTTGGCGTCGGTAATTACTTCTCTCAATTATATTGAGCTTTCTCAGATATCAGATATATACGAGATATTATAAATGGTATCTGACACATTGGATCACGGTCGCAATGTGAAGCGTGTTTGACTGGTCTATTTATATTACAACTGAATTTAGAGAAATTAAAAAACTTGGTTCCAAAAACCACTTATTTATGTATAAAACATGTTGGTGGATTGCTCAAGATACTACAGAGAGAGAGAAAGAGTTATTTAGTCGTACTGTACGTATGTGAAACAAACTTCCACCAAAAGTTTATCCTAATACTTGCAATGTAAGGAAATTTAAATGGAATCCACTACTGCCTCCATTCTACTTACAACACAATGCACTGCGTGAGTGGTGTTCATCCCCTGAGTGCGTCGTCCAACAAAAAATTTTAAATCCCCCTTTTGCAAACTTGTAAGTATTAAGTGTAGCGTATTATAAAGTCGATCTTTTATATTCCATTTTCCGAAAAACATTGTAAATAAAACGCATTTCTTCTGAATATAGCCTGGTATATCTCCCTTTAAATTATCTTTCGGATAATCAGTATCTTGAACAAATGAGCAATAAATCACTTACAATTACAGCAGCCTTTACAAGTGTATAGTAGTAAAATAGAAACTATGTTTATCTGTTACATAGATGTTCTAAACATCTTTAGCACCTTGCATCTTTAAAAATATTTTTTAAGTTCTCTATAAGTATTACTTAGTATTTTGCAATAATTTATAAACATATATTTTTACAAAACATATTACATCCAATATAAAATAAAGAGTATTTTCTTAAAGTTTTGTAAAAATAGAATAATAACATTTTCTGCTCTACAAATTTAGCCAATTTATTATGTGTTATTTGTAACACATGTGCGTGCATGTCCGGAAGTGTAGTTTCTTGTTTTTTTCTATTTATCTACAAAAAAAAAAAAAAATAAACTTTTTGTCTTCAAGCTATACATATTTTTTGTATGTTTGTATATTTTGTACTATTGCAAAGAAAAAGTTTAGTTTCAGTAACAAGTTTTATTAAAAGGAAACGGAAACATATTTGCAGTCTGTTTCAAATACAAACTTCTTAAAGGCACTTTAGCCATTTCCTTTCTAAGAACAATACGAAAAAATACATACATATATAAAATATAAAAGGAACAAAAATCGAAAGCGAATTGTAAAGAAAACTTTTTGTTAAAGTTCTGTAATTGTTTGAATTTATAAAAAAGTATGTTTGAGTTGAAAAACTAAAATAATAGAAATAAATTTTCGATAATCACGAGTTATCAATATCGTTTTCTTTTATTATTTTCAATTTATATTTAAGTTTAACATTTATGTATTAGAAAAAACATTTAAGTAGCAGGTAATAAAGAAAATTTTAAACATTAAATAATAGTGAAACCTTTCAGCAGCTTTTTATTAAAATGTTTACCGTCAATAATTTAATTAATTAACCATTGTTATTATAATAATCGAATATATGTAATTAGTCAATATTAAAAAAACATAAAACTATTTTAAAAACTATTTGCTAATAAAAATAAATGAGTTCTTTTTTCGCATAATTTATTGGAAATTATTAAAAAAAAATAATAATAATAAAATGTCACAAAAAGTATATAGTCAAATAAAAAACATGATGAAATCATTAGTTTTAATAACGTTCTCCTGGGGCTTTTACGGTTTTTTATATATAGGCAATTTCATGTCAAGTGACTCAACTCAAAATATTTATTTGGGTGAATTTCAAATCGATTTTTTTGAGTTGGATCACTTGACACGAAATTGCCCATATGCATACAACATATACAAGCAGATATTTATCAAAATTTTTTAATTAATTTGTATTGCTTTGTATACATACTAACACCGCAAATATTCATAGCAAACAAGTAAGAAAGTATAGTCGGGCGAGGCCGACCATATGATACCCTACACCAGTTATGAATATTAAATGTGATTTATTTTTTTTCATAGTAAAGCATTTATTTTCAATATTCCCTTGTTCCGATACATTTAAGCAAATTATGGATGAAAAACTAATTTTCTGAAAGAGGCTTTATATGGGGGCTAGGGGCTAATATGGACCAAGCCCGATAAAATTTTGTGAATATATTTATATTTACATAATATTTTATTGTGCTGAATTTCATCGCGATATTTGTGTTTATAAGTTAATTTGGGACATTCAAGTAATTTTCTGAAGGGGACTTTGTATGGGAGCTAGGGTCAAATGGGGCCCGATCTTTATGAAATTTGGCAGGGTCATCAAGAATTCTATAAAACTTAGTTGTGCCGTATTTTATCGATATATCTGTATATTTAACATAATTATGAGCTCAGAAGCCCTTTTCGGGGGGTTCTGTTCTATGGGGGCTAGGTGAAATAATGGACCGATTTTAACCATTTTCAATAGGCTTCGTCCTTGGGTCAAATAAAACGTGCGTGCCAAATTTCATCCAATTATCTTGAAAATTGCGACCTGTACCTGCGCAGAAGGTTTACATGGACAGCCAGCCAGACGGACGGACGGACGGACGGACATAGCTTAATCGACTCAGAAAACGATTCTAAGCCGATTGGTATACTTTAAGGTGGGTCTAGGACGAATATTTTTGTATGTTACAAACATCAGCACAAATCCAATATACCCTCCCCACTAAAGTGGTGTAGGGTATAAAAAGCAAATAAGAAAGTATAGTCGGGCGTGATACCCTACACCAGTTATGAATATTAAATGTGATTTATTTTTCATAATAAAGCATTTATCTTTATGGATGAATTTTCTGAAAAAGGCTTTAAATGGGGGCTAGGGGCAAATATGGACCAAGCCCGATAAAATTTTGTGAATATATTTATATTTACATAATATTTTATTGTGCTGAATTTCATCGCGATATTTGTGTTTATAAGTTAATTTTGGACATTCAAGTAATTTTCTGAAGAAGACTTTGAATGGGTGCTAGGGCCAAATGTGGCCCGATCTCTATGAAATTTGGCAAGATCATCAACGCTTGTATAAAACGTAGTTGTGCCGCTTTTTATCGATTTACAGGTATATTTAACATAATTATGAGCTCAGAAGCCCTTTTCGGGGGGTTCTGTTGTATGGACAATAGTAAATATTATGGCTAAATTTAACCAATATATTTTGCTTCCTTTTTAAGGTGAGCAAATAAATCAGACGGTCGGACGGATGGACTGACGGACTTTGCTAAATCGTCTCAAAATTTCATAAGGAGTAAAAATATATATACTTTGTTGGATCTCAGAGCAATATTTCTCAGTATTGGACACGGAATGACAAACTTATATATACCGCCTATCGCTACTGATGGTAGTGTAGGGCATATAAATTGTGATTAAGGTGATAAAGGATATATAAGTTTGTCATTACGTTTGTAACACTGACAAATAATTATCTGAGACCCAACAAAGTATATATATTCTTGGTCCTTATGAAATTCTGAGTCGATTTAGATATGTCCGTCACTCCGTGTGTCTGTGTAACTTACGTTAAAACGAAGCAACGGAACTTTATAAAATTCACCCAAAATATTCACTGTTATCCTAAGCAGTTTGGTATTGAAAATCAGCAAGATCGGTAAAAAAAGGTTCAGAGTTATGAGTAAAAATTTGAGACAACCTCCAGAAAAATTGTGCTTTTTCACATATTTATTTGAATTTTTTTTTTACAAAAACTACTGCAGATAAATTGATGAATTTTGTCAGAGATATATCATCATTGTTAAAAATCGGAAAAATCGGTTCACAATTTCATATACCTCCCATACATATGTACATATTCCCGGAAATGAATTTGTTGTTAATAACTTCCATTATAATGCCGATGTCTTTACAAAATTTTACAAATTTATATTTTATGTCAATAGAATTCATATAAAGAAACAATTTTCTGAATCGGTCTATAATTGGTCACAGCTCCCATGTAAGGTTCCCTTCCAAAAATCACTTAAACGCACATAACTCATTACCAAATAACGACATTCATACAAAAATCTTACTACAGTTTTTTTTCACGATCGGTCCACAATTGGTCATAGCTCCCATACAAGGTCTCCTTCTCAAAATGACTTAAACGCATATTTCTCATTACCAAATAAAGATACCAACACAAAATATAGCACAAACATTGCTTTTATATACAGAAATGATACTGTAAAATTTATTTACGATCTGTCTTTAACTGGTCATAGCTCCCATACAAGGTCCCCTTTCGAGAATCACTTAAACGCATATTACTCAGTACCAAATAAAGATATCCGTACAAAATTTAGCACAAACATTGCTTTTATATACAGAAATGATACTGTAAAATTTGTTTACGATCGGTCTTTAACTGGCCATAGCTCCCATACAAAGTCCCCTTTCGAGAATCACTTAAACGTATATTACTCATTACCAAATAAAGATATTCATAAAAAAAATTTAAACAAATATTGTTGAATTTTGTATAAATAATTAAAATTAAAAAAAATCAAATTAAATGTCGAAATTCGGTTCAACAATAAAAATTAAAAGCATAAAATATGATATTTTTACCATGGGATCAACAATGTTGAAAATCTATTGTATCTCCCGAACAAAATTATAAAAGTTTTATAACTGATCATATTGCCATACATTTTTCTCACATATAGAAATTATTTTTAATACATAACATAGGTTAACATTTGTTAAATTTACTACGCTCTGTAATAGTCTGTTAAGTGGTAGTTTTGTTATACCCTACACCACTATAGTGGGAAGGGTATTATTTTTAATTGCATATTGTAAGGTGTAATGAAAGTAAGTGTCCATAATGCAATCCATAAAATTTTATAATTTAAGATTCGGCAAAGCCAAATATAGCACTCTGACTTATAGGGTTCTATAGTTGAAACGAAAAGTCGACTTTTCGACTTTTTGCATTTAGTTAAAAGTCCACTTTTTGCATTTTATGAAAAGTCAATTAATTTTCATTTAATTAAAAGTCGACTTTTAGACTTTTTTCGACTTTTTTCGACTTTTCGACTTTTTAACTATTTTTGACTATTTTTCGACTTTTTTCAAGTTTTTCCGACTAATTTAGAGTTTTTGACTTTTTTCCACTTTTTTAAAATTTTCGACTATTTTTGACTTTTTTCCACTATTTTCGAGTTTTCGACTTTTTCCGAATTTTTTCGACTTATTCCGACTTTTCGACTTTTTACGACCTTTCGACTTTTTTCGACTTTTATTTACGAAGTCGACTTTTCGACTTTTTTCATAGACGATAGACGAGTTATCGACTTTTTTGGTACAAAATAGTCGACTTCAACTTTTTTCGACAAAAAGTCAATTGTTCGATTATTCGAAAGTCGATTTATAGAACCCTACTAACTTATTTCATCTAATAGTTGTTCATTGCAAATGATCTTAAGTAATACACAGTAAGTAATTTTTATTACTTCTTACAAAATCTCGTTTACCCAGTAAAATTAGGTCTGTAACTTTGCTGTAGGGTAAAAATGTTTGTTATAGAAAGAAAACACTTTTCCAATGAATATTGTAAAGATTGTAAACAAAATAAATTACATGTGTTGGTTTAACAGACTTGCAGACATTTTAAGTTTTATTACGATTTTTCTTTTCAAATGTCTCTGTTCTGTTTATTTTATTTTCTTGTTATTTTAAGTTTTAATGACTTAAAAATTAAAAATTAAAATCCAACTTACAAACATACAAAATTGTTAAATATTTTATATTACTTTTTAATACCTAGCAGTTTTTACCTTTACAAAATGATGGAACAACAAATATTGATTTTGTCATTATTTTTAAAATACATCAAAATATGTATTAATTGTAGCCCACTAAAGGGTGTTTTGGTTACTCGCTTGTTATTATTATTATTGATTTATAAATCGTTTATAAAATTATATTTTGTTTATGAATAAGGCTTTAAATATGTATATATGAAGCATATACATACATACTTATGTATATACATTAGGGTTGCCCCGTTTGTATGGAGGAAAAATAAAGTATCAATTAAAAGTTTAATTGATCTTAGAATCAATTAAACTTTTCTCCAAATTTTTGTCCTGGCGTCAATATTTGGTGAGCTAGATCAAATGATAAAAAGGTCCTTTTTGAGTTTTTATGATTTTTCCATATTTCTTCCAAAGGAAAGATATGAAATATTGGTATCATTAGAAAGGTCCTTGAAAGATGCTTAAAATTGCATATCAAAAATGTTTGTGTAACAGCAAAAGTAGTCGTAATTTTCTAATTTTCGGAAAATTTTCACATTTCTTACATTTTAACACAGATAAATTTAATATAATTCGTTGAAATTAAAAACGGTTTGTATGTTGTTGTTTATATTATTTTGCAATGGTGTCTATAAATTCAAATAATTTTCGGTCTAGATTGAATTTTGAAAAACGGAAAAAACCGTTTCCGTAGATTTTATTGAGTACATTGTACGTATATCAAAATCATATAAAGGGTTACGTATACTTAATATTCAATTAAATATTAACAATACGCTGAGGTAGATATGGCTTTTTCGTTAAAGTTAATCTAAATAAGATTTTATTCAATAAGAATGTTAAATACAACTATGTCAAAATCTAAACCTTGTCATATACCCATATTGATATGAACATCATGATTATTTTCGGTCTTGGAACTTGAGTCAATCTTCAGTATTCGATGTTCAGAATTCAAGGGAAAACTATACAATTGATTTCAATTATTTTTTATTAAAAACAGGTATAATCATTTGACTACCATATACATTTGTTTATTACCCTAATGTTCTTTTTTTATGTATGTCTGTACATTGATATGTATTTGTTTATGAAATTTTACTAATTGCATCTGTATATCTGCATTTGAAATTGTTTTATTTTGAAAACTTCAAAGAATCTTGTTCTTTGATTTTCTTTATTTTATCTTAAGAAAGTAAAAAGAATTGTTAAAATTTATTATCTTTATTTTATTTATCATTTTGTTGTGTTTTCTCTATATTTACCCGCACTTCCGCCCTGTGTTCATTTCGAGAAGATTAAAAGTATAAAGAAAACAATTTGCTAACAAAAATTACTACACACAAACACATTTCGGAAAAGAAAATACAAATTAAGGGTATTCACTAGGTATGCCAAACAGAACTGGATTTGACAAATCCAGGTACTTAATATAGTTAAATAATAATAAAATATCATATTTTTAAGTATCCTAATATTGATTGCCATTTTTCGCTATTATTATTATAACAATTTATTTGTTATACGTTCATTTCTCCAAAATTTACTACCTTTTCTGAAAATCACTTTAAAGTTGCTCAGAGTTGTAGTATGATTCTACTTTCATACTTGTTTTTATTTTAAAATATTAAAATTTTATTATATTTATGTTTTTCATTTTAATTTAATTTCATTATATTTTCAAAAGTATTTTCATACACATGCAAAATATATATACAAACATACATATTTATCAATTACTTTAAAAGTGTCCTAACACACAAAAAACCTTGAAGCATTTGTTTTCTTAAAAAAATCTATATCTGTAGCAAACATTAATACATACCCATCAAATACAGTCATCACATTGTAAGGCGTTAATATACTAATATTACTGAAGTGATTATTATAAAAGGTTCATGTCATTGAAAGCAAGTACTTACACAAACGATTACAAGTCGATTAAAAAAAACCAATAAAGCTTCTTCAGCTTCGCGAGGAAGAATCTATATATATAAAAGAGTAGCGTTACTGACTGACTGATTCATCATCGCACAGCCCAAACGGCTAAACCTAGAATCATTAAATTTTGACAGTAGATGTGTTTTTAGTTATCTACATCCACTAAGGAGGGAAATTTGTACATTTAGGACTAAAAAAAGGAAAAACGGTTGAAACAAAATTTCTGAATTATCGTACCCAATATTAGTAATACAAGAAAAATTTTAAATGCACCTGTATCTACTCTTAAAATAAGCTGAAGTGTGCCTGGTACTTTTTTGTGGTACTTTTAAGGGGTGAAAATGTGTAACAAAGGTGATTTTGGTACCTTTTTTGACCCTTTATAACTTTTTAACTAATAAACAAAATAACATTTTTGTAAATATTTTGAAGATATCTACCAAAATTATGAGACTCCTGTTTCATACTTTTTTAAATTCAGTCCCTTTTGTGTGTAAACGGAGAAAACTGTATTTTTGGTACTTTTTTTTAGCAAATTAAGAAAATTTTTTCGATTTATTAAAGTATTCCTATTAAATTACGTACTAACTATGTAATATTTATTGAAACAAAATGTTTGCTATTTCACTGCGGAAAAAAGTACCAAAAAGGGGAAAAACGGGAAATTTAATTTTATTCAAACTCATTGAGCCAATTTTTATTAAATTTTAAAAAGTAGTTTATTTACTCACACAAAATAAGCTATTGGTATATTTTTTTGGAATTCGAATACTAAGGCCTATATAGGACCAAATTAGAGTAAATTGTTTGGTACTTTTTGAAAACACTATTTTTCTGGAACAAATAAGTGCAGATTTGAATAGTTTGAGTTTTATCTGTGATATATAGATTTAAATGCGGAACATTTTATAAACTTAATTTCTAAACAAAATCTTTATTGGTACTTTCTACTAAGGTAGAATTTTTTCCACTTTTGGTACTTTTTCTTTTTTCAAATGGTACTCTTTGTATGTTCTATAATATGAATTCAAAATACATGATTATTAAACATACACGGTCTTCATTGAATAAAATTCTTTAAGAGGGATCTTTTTAGTACTTTTTATCTCATAAATGGTACTTTTTGAGTTTTATAAAATATTTAACCTACGAACATAAATTTTAACATACATGTTCTTGACTGAATAATATTCTGTAAGTGAGTACTTTTCCATTCTTCAAATGGTACCTTTTGGATTCTCTATAATGGTTAATGGGAACACATGACACATGGTCCTTATTAAATGAGAGTTTATTAAGAAAGAGATTTTTGTACTTTTTCGTTTTTCCGATGGTACTTTTTGATATTTTTACGCTATTGAACATAAAAATATAAAACTTCAAATGATAATCTTCTGAAAGGGACTTTTGGTACTTTTTCATTCATCAAATTATATTTTTTGAATTGTTTATAATATTGAACACAGAAACATAAGATTTTTGATTAAATAAGAATCTATAAGAGGTATTTTATAGTACTTTTTTTTCAAATAGTACTTTCATAATTTTCTATAATGTGGAAACTAAATAAGAACAAATAAGAAATTATTTATATATCATATTATTAATAAGACATTATTATACTACTTCTATGTAATGAAAACGATATTTAGATGATAAATTTAATACTCATTTCAAAAATTATCATTTTCTAGATATGCCACTCTTGAGTTAAAGAATGTAATGTATGTACAATGTACTTACATTATACATGTGTATATGTAATTTGATTGATACCCTTAAGGCTGTTTTTGTGTTGATACATACATATGTAAAATATTATTGTTATTTTTATTTGTTATTGTTGTTTTCTTCTGAAATTTTAATAACCAGATACACTAGGGCGATTTTCTTTAATATTTAATAATTTTTCGTCTAAACATATTCAGATAATTTTATGTGTAGTTCGGATACAAATAACAATTTCGAGAATTCAAGAATTGAGAAATCCGTACTTGGTTCAATTTATCGCTATATCAACGCTATTTAAACCTTTTACAGATCGAAGTGTTCTCAAAATGTACAGACTTTGAAGTATTGAGGAAGATCCGAATTCGGCTAAAGTTACACAGGTCAAGGAAATGAAGGTTTGTGAAAACTTTTGAAACCAATTCGACTGATATTAATGTAGTTTAAGCTTCTGAAACCGAGCATGATAACTGTTTTTTTCTATCACACACCATTTTTTCGTAAAATGATATTGAATATTTTGTTCATATATTACGGACATTTTATATAATTATAAAAATTTATTTACGTTTAAAGGTTAATTTGAATTTTTTTCGATGTCATCATAAATACATGTCATCATAAATCCTAAGTTTGATTCAAATCGGTAGAAAACAAAATAATATTTCACTATATTTTTATCCTAAGTTTGATTCAAATCGGTAGAAAACAAAATAATATTTCACTATGGTTTCAAGAGGATTTCTCAATATTGCATAGCTTGAGTTTGACCTTCACAGTTTACGGGTTAACATTACTCGATTTTACTAAAGCTTCAGATATATGTATATGTCATACTATCTTAAATTATATTATCTAAAAAATTTTTATATAAAATGGATAACAGTAAAGAATGAAACCTGTTTTCCAAAAATTTTAACAAAAAATAGTTTTCTCCAAAATCGTCAGAATTCAATTCGCAGGTACCGCTAATATATGAGAGATATCGATCTAATTTATTTACTATTAAGTTCCCTTATTTATTGTCCATAAGTTACATGGATATTTTCCCAAAATTTTAAAATTTGCTTAACAAAATTGGTAAAAGTTTGAAACTCGAGTTTAAAACTTTTCTGAAGGGTATGACTGTACCCTAAATACGGTTTACGCTATCTAATGAGGATAAAAGCTCACATTTAAGCTAATACGAATATATTTAATCTAATAACATGGTTTTATTAGAATATTACCCAAAATTTGTTCATTTTTTTAATATTTCTCGGATAAGTGATTTTTGACACCAAAGGATCAGAGGAATTTGTAATAACTTTTACAATTTTTAACCGATTTTTGTGTTTTATATCTTATTGGAACGATAATCGAATATATATTTGAATTATTTTCTGTTTAAATCCAAAAATATAAATTAAGTGCCAAAAACCACTTTCCACTTCAGTGCCGTGGCGTCTTTAGTTAACATAGTCCTATCACCCGAAATTTTTCAAGAATGCATTTTTATAACTTTAAGTATAAGTCCAGAGGCAGAGGAAGAGACGGCCACTATTCGCATCACCTGAAAAATGACAGAATTTTATATTTGGGACTCAAGTATACAGCCAGAAAGACTAAAAAACCACTTGTATAGAAGGTATGTAGTAAAATAGTGTACCTATATTTTCAATGCCAAAAACCTGTCTTATTCCGTTCGGATGTTAACATGCTAACAATGGAGCTAGATCGTCTTAGAATTTAATATTCATATGTGTGTATATACCAATCGAAAGTGTAAGTCCAGATATGTTCAGGTTTTACATTAGTATAAGTGAGCTAAAGGAGGCCATCGGGAGATCAAAAAATAATAGGGCATTAGGCAATGTGAATTACCTGCTGAAATTATGCGGGTCTTACCCAATGAATGAGAAGTATGATGGGTTGAATGGATGCTTATATCCATCTTCTATAAATATGTAAGTGATACTATTGAATTTTCGTTCCTTGTCCAGATATGCTCAGGTTTTACTCTTTTTATACTAGATTTACCGCAGTGTGTTCTCTGTGAGTAAGAACAAGTCCTCGGCTAAATTGATGGATTCGTGTTACTCAAGAGTGGTCATCCCATCTGCGTGGTTGTACACGGAAGTGATGGTTTTGAATCTAGGAACTTAATCAACGGGGCAGCAATGGTCAGAGATTAGATAGCCCTAGTACTTGAGCAATTTGCTTGTACATAGACCGGCAGAACCGTGTACAAAAATTGCCATGAAAAAGACCGCCGTTAAATTAGGCCGTCAAGGCAGGCGTTCACGTAAAGCACTTCGACATCTAGGTCGAAGATTTCAAGAAAACTTTCGTTGCCATCAGACAGACTGCCATATGGAGAGTAGTAAGATGAGATCTATTGAACCAGAAAAAACTTGAATCATTAGAGTTATGTTCGAGATTGCAGAACTCTCAGATATTCAAAACGGGAATATAAGTTAAGTATTTTAATACAAACGCTTGAGTGAAACAACACTACTATAGATCTAGATGACATCTTGAGCGAAGTCGGTTAAGAAAGAAGAGGAACTACATGAAGTTTATCACATCAACTAGAGTATTTGGATTATAAGGATAAGTTTGTCTTATCTCACACAAGATCTAAAATATGCAAGTAGAAGTTTTGCTATCTAGGGAGTACTATTACAATAGATAGATATAAAGTGAGAGCGTCAATGTAAAGTCTACTCTATTGTACGCAAGTGAAACTTGAATAGTATAGAACACCATGATGCAAAAGCTAAAGGTATTCATGCCACAGAATCATATGCAGAATATTCTGGTATAGCGATATCAGCAACGCGATACTAGAGCGTTATTAAACCCTAATCCAAAGTTTGTAAGTTATAACTTACTAGCTATACCCAGTGTGCTTTGCTACCCTAAAAGCAAAAAAAAAAAACACTTACACATGGGAGATGCCACTCAAATTATTGCAAGTTCGCCAACTTTTCCCAACGCTAATAAGGATTTTAATGTAAGCTATAGAAAAAGTAAATAATATTGTATTGTATTGTATTTAATTCATATGGGAGGGGTCAATCCCCCCATTGAAAGTCCGCCCATTTTTCTCTAAATGTTCACATGAATGTCAAAGTTCTTCATGTAAAATTTGAAGATTCTAGTTTTAACAGTATCTCAGATAAACAAATGTGTCTATATAATTCATATAGGGGTCCCAAAATGTTCAGATGAATATGAAAGTCCTTTTTCCAAAATTGTAGAAATCTATTAGTTCTATTAGTTTCTTAGATAAAATATTTTGTTGTATTTAATTCATATGGGGGTGCCGCTAACTAATCATATTGAGACTTATGTGGCTCCGTTCAAATTTGAGGGCTCTAACTGTTACATTTTCCGAGATATACTGATTTAATATTTTCTTAATATAGAAAGTGCCACGCATACTATATTCATTCCGCCTATTTTGTCCAAAAATATTCTTATGAATGTCAAATTTGAGGACTCTAATTGTACCAGCTTCCAAGATATATGACTTTTAATAGTTATTTAATAAGTAGGCGTGGCACTTCGCCTACTTGAAATTTTAAAATAAAAAGTAGCCTATAGTTCCTTCCAGATATACAGGAAGGTACTGTTAAAATTTCAAGAAAATCGGTCCAGCCGTCTATAGACTTCAAACAAACAAACCCACAAACAAATAAACACACATTCATTTTTATACCCTACACCACTTTAGTGGGGAGGGTATATTGGATTTGTGCTCATGTTTGTAACATAATGGTTTTATGAGTCGATTAAGCTATGCCCGTCCGTCCGTCTGGCTGGCTGTCCATGTAAACTTTGTGCGCAAGGTACAGGTCGCAATTTTCAAGATAATTGGATGAAATTTAGCACGCACGTTTTATTTAAGCCAAGGACGAAGCCTATTGAAAATGGTTAAAATCGGTCCATTATTTCACCTAACCCCCATAGAACAGAACCCCCCGAAAAGGGCTTCTGAGCTCATAATTATGTTAAATATACAGATATATCGATAAAATGCGGCACAACTAATTTTTATTGAAGTCTTGATGACCCAGCCAAATTTCATAAAGATAGGGCCCCATTTGACCCTAGCTCCCATACAAAGTCCCCTTCAGAAAATTACTTGAATGTCCCAAATTAACTTATAAACACAAATATCGCGATGAAAATTAGCACAATAAAATATTATGTAAATGTAAATATATTGAAAAAATTTTCCCGGGCTTGGTCCATATTTGCCCCTAGCCCCCATATAAAGCCTCTTTCAGAAAATTAGTTTTTCATCCATAAATTGCTTAAATGTATCGGAACAAGGGAATATTGAAGATAAATGCTTTATTATGAAAAATAAATCACATTTAATATTCATAACAGGTGTAGGGTATCATATGGTCGGCCACGCCCGACAATACTTTCTTACTTGTTATATATATAGATATAAGATATATAAGCAAAGTTATTGTATTAATCAGAATAAATTTTTAAAAGTCTTTTCACTTTAATTTGGAGTTGTAAACCAACGGGTTTAACTAAAGAAAATAAACCAAAGTTTATAAAAAGATACAAATTTAACAGCATAACTATTTGAAGCTTTTTATAATTTTTCCTCCCTAATAGAATACCTTTTTGATAGTTTTATAGACAAATAAAATACCAACATTTGTTTTTTTTATTTTTTTAAATTTTTCTTTTTTTATAATTTTTGTTCAATATTTGGCTTTTGTTTTTAATTTTTCTTTTTTTATAAATAGTTTTTTTCTTTTTTTTTTTTTAGCTCACTTACAATACAATTAGACATACATTAGACGTACAAACTAAACTTAAAAATTACAAAACTATTTACAAATATTTTATTTATTTTGTTTTGTTTAATTCTTATACATATTTATTAGTTCATTCCTAATTTATTTATTTAGTTTAATTTTAAAAACTACAAATAAATTCTTTCAAAATTTCCACATGGTATTTAGTTAGATTTTTTTTAATGCATTCATCGGTTGACTAACCATTATTAGTAACTATTATTTGTTGTATTTATATATTATTTAAATATCTTTGTATGTATTTTCCTCTTATTATTATTTTTTTCAATATATTGTTTATTTATTATTTGTTATATTTTTCAGTTTTTGTATTATTTAGTAGTTAAATGTTAGTGATATTGACTGTTAATGGACGCTTAGGTTTATTGTTTATTTGTTTTTTGTATGTATTTGCTGTAGTTTTCTTAATTTTATTTAAATAAAATTGAAAATTTTCAATTAAGCAAGTAAAAAATTATATTAAGCAAAGTAAATATTAGGTAATTCTTAATTATAATAAAAATAGAAAATATTATGTAAATGAAAAAACATTAAAACTTATAAAAAATTTAAGAAGAAAAAAATAATTATTTTTAAAAAAACATAAAAAAATATTTAGTCAAATGTTTGTATTATTTACAAAATATATGTATGTAAATGTATGCAGTGTTGGTGTTTTATATAGAAATACAAGAAGTCCTTTAATTTTTTATACCCCACACCACTTTAGTGGGGAGGGTCGCAATTTTGAAGATAATTGGATGAAATTTGGTAAACACCAGGCATGAAACTTCTAAACGTTTGATAAGTAGCCCACATAGCAGTCATAGATCTAGTCTAGTCTATAATCTAGTCTATAGTCTAGTCTAGTCTATAGTCTAGTCTATAGTCTAGTCTATAATCTAGTCTATAGTCTAGTCTATAGTCTAGTCTATAGTCTAGTCTATAGTCTAGTCTATAGTCTAGTCTATAGTCTAGTCTATAGTCTAGTCTATAGTCTAGTCTATAGTCTAGTCTATAGTCTAGTCTATAGTCTAGTCTATAGTCTAGTCTATAGTCTAGTCTATAGTCTAGTCTATAGTCTAGTCTATAGTCTAGTCTATAGTCTAGTCTATAGTCTAGTCTATAGTCTAGTCTATAGTCTAGTCTATAGTCTAGTCTATAGTCTAGTCTATAGTCTAGTCTATAGTCTAGTCTATAGTCTAGTCTATAGTCTAGTCTATAGTCTAGTCTATAGTCTAGTCTATAGTCTAGTCTATAGTCTAGTCTATAGTCTAGTCTATAGTCTAGTCTATAGTCTAGTCTATAGTCTAGTCTATAGTCTAGTCTATAGTCTAGTCTATAGTCTAGTCTATAGTCTAGTCTATAGTCTAGTCTATAGTCTAGTCTATAGTCTAGTCTATAGTCTAGTCTATAGTCTAGTCTATAGTCTAGTCTATAGTCTAGTCTATAGTCTAGTCTATAGTCTAGTCTATAGTCTAGTCTATAGTCTAGTCTATAGTCTAGTCTATAGTCTAGTCTATAGTCTAGTCTATAGTCTAGTCTAGTCCTATAGTCTAGTCTATAGTCTAGTCTATAGTCTAGTCCTATAGTCCTAGTCTATAGTCTAGTCTTATAGTCTAGGTCTATAGTCTAGTCTATAGTCTAGTCTATAGTCTAGTCTATAGTCTAGTCTATAGTCTAGTCTATAGTCTTAGTCTATAGTCTAGTCTATAGTCTAGTCTATAGTCTAGTCTATAGTCTAGTCTATAGTCTAGTCTATTAGTCTAGTCTATAGAAGTCTAGTCTATAGTCTAGTCTATAGTCTAGTCTATAGTCTAGTCTATAGTCTAGTCTATAGTCTAGTCTATGTCTATCTATAGTCTAGTCTATCTAGTCTATTCTATAGTCTAGTCTATAGTCTAGTCTATAGTCTAGTCTATAGTCTAGTCTATAGTCTAGTCTATAGTCTAGTCTATAGTCTAGTCTATAGTCTAGTCTATAGTCTAGTCTATAGTCTAGTCTATAGTCTAGTCTATAGTCTAGTCTATAGTCTAGTCTATAGTCTAGTCTATAGTCTAGTCTATAGTCTAGTCTATAGTCTAGTCTATAGTCTAGTCTATAGTCTAGTCTATAGTCTAGTCTATAGTCTAGTCTATAGTCTAGTCTATAGTCTAGTCTATAGTCTAGTCTATAGTCTAGTCTATAGTCTAGTCTATAGTCTAGTCTATAGTCTAGTCTATAGTCTAGTCTATAGTCTAGTCTATAGTCTAGTCTATAGTCTAGTCTATAGTCTAGTCTATAGTCTAGTCTATAGTCTAGTCTATAGTCTAGTCTATAGTCTAGTCTATAGTCTAGGTTTTGATAGTAGTAGATTCGGAATAGTCGAATATAACAGTCTTGTTATTTCTTCTCTAAACGGTTTGCGAAAAGCTGAAATTATTTAAAGTGATGTTATCCAACTCAAGGGCAAAAACATCAAATCGGTTCAGACTTGAACTATTAGTCAGGTTTATCAACAATTTTAAAATCTGAACACAGGTAATGATTGAATGAAAACTTATGACGAAGTCTAGTATTCAGACTGCACGATAGATCGAAAACAGCTTCAACTGCATAAGGGCTCAGTAGTGACTTTTAGTCCCTCAATAAAGACCTCAGAAATCCTTAATTGCAAATACCACAAATATTGATTTACCATCTAATATTGATTATACAATTTATGGAAAAGTTGTTTCTCCATAAATCTATGAATCACTAAATCGAAAGATGAAAAGTATTATATCCGCTTCCTGTATTTCTTAAATATCAACCAACAACATTCAATATTTACATACAAATACATTTTCTTTCTTACACTCTCACTCTATCTTTTGCTTTATCAATCAATCTTTCAGATTTACACATACACAATCGTACTATACTCCAAACTATAATAAGGTATGGCTTTGGTGGTTCTAACTCTAACAAGTTTTTATACTTTTCTTCGGGCACTTGAAAATTTTGCAACAAATTTTCAAATACAATTTAGAATAATATTGTTTTACATTTTGTTTTCTTTAAATCCCTTTATGCATCAATAACTTAAGAATGAGGACACAATGAATGAATATATGTAAGGAATGGAATGAGGAAAATTATGAGGATGATGATGATGGGATTGAGATGTTATATGTAGATGATAAAGATGCTGATATTTGGGGAATGAATGCCGATGAAGAAAAAATCTTCTACAGGGATGAAGTTTGTCCTAGTATTCTTAAGTTATTTAAAGGTATTGACTTGTTAGAATTTATTGTCGCTGAAGATGACGTTGACGTCGTTGTCGTCGTCGTTGCTGTTGTTGTTGTCGTCATTGTCGCTGAGGCTTTTGTGGTCGATGCTAAAGATTCTTGTATATACTGGCATGTCGACGTCGACTGACGCTTAACCATCATCTGTGATGATTTGACAGCAATCCATTCATTACGAGCCGCATCGAACCATGTCAAGCCCAAGTTATAGCGACCATTTAGATTAGCATGTTGACAATGAGAGAACCACCACCCACCCTCATAGTTAGCAGCACAATGCGTTTGTGATATGTCACTAGTCTATAGTCTAGTCTATAGTCTAGTCTATAGTCTAGTCTATAGTCTAGTCTATAGTCTAGTCTATAGTCTAGTCTATAGTCTAGTCTATAGTCTAGTCTAGTCTAGTCTAGTCTAGTCTATAGTCTAGTCTATAGTCTAGTCTATAGTCTAGTCTATAGTCTAGTCTATAGTCTAGTCTATAGTCTAGTCTATAGTCTAGTCTATAGTCTAGTCTATAGTCTAGTCTATAGTCTAGTCTATAGTCTAGTCTATAGTCTAGTCTATAGTCAAGTCTATAGTCTAGTCTATAGTCTAGTCTATAGTCTAGTCTATAGTCTAGTCTATAGTCTAGTCTATAGTCTAGTCTATAGTCTAGTCTATAGTCTAGTCTATAGTCTAGTCTATAGTCTAGTCTATAGTCTAGTCTATAGTCTAGTCTAGTCTATAGTCTAGTCTATAGTCTAGTCTATAGTCTAGTCTATAGTCTAGTCTAGTCTAGTCTATAGTCTAGTCTATAGTCTAGTCTATAGTCTAGTCTATAGTCTAGTCTATAGTCTAGTCTATAGTCTAGTCTATAGTCTAGTCTATAGTCTAGTCTATAGTCTAGTCTATAGTCTAGTCTATAGTCTAGTCTATAGTCTAGTCTATAGTCTAGTCTATAGTCTAGTCTATAGTCTAGTCTATAGTCTAGTCTATAGTCTAGTCTATAGTCTAGTCTATAGTCTAGTCTATAGTCTAGTCTATAGTCTAGTCTATAGTCTAGTCTATAGTCTAGTCTATAGTCTAGTCTATAGTCTAGTCTATAGTCTAGTCTATAGTCTAGTCTATAGTCTAGTCTATAGTCTAGTCTATAGTCTAGTCTATAGTCTAGTCTATAGTCTAGTCTAGTCTATAGTCTAGTCTATAGTCTAGTCTATAGTCTAGTCTATAGTCTAGTCTATAGTCTAGTCTATAGTCTAGTCTATAGTCTAGTCTATAGTCTAGTCTATAGTCTAGTCTAGTCTAGTCTATAGTCTAGTCTATAGTCTAGTCTATAGTCTAGTCTATAGTCTAGTCTATAGTCTAGTCTATAGTCTAGTCTATAGTCTAGTCTATAGTCTAGTCTATAGTCTAGTCTATAGTCTAGTCTATAGTCTAGTCTATAGTCTAGTCTATAGTCTAGTCTATAGTCTAGGTTTTGATAGTAGTAGATTCGGAATAGTCGAATATAACAGTCTTGTTATTTCTTCTCTAAACGGTTTGCGAAAAGCTGAAATTATTTAAAGTGATGTTATCCAACTCAAGGGCAAAAACATCAAATCGGTTCAGACTTGAACTATTAGTCAGGTTTATCAACAATTTTAAAATCTGAACACAGGTAATGATTGAATGAAAACTTATGACGAAGTCTAGTATTCAGACTGCACGATAGATCGAAAACAGCTTCAACTGCATAAGGGCTCAGTAGTGACTTTTAGTCCCTCAATAAAGACCTCAGAAATCCTTAATTGCAAATACCACAAATATTGATTTACCATCTAATATTGATTATACAATTTATGGAAAAGTTGTTTCTCCATAAATCTATGAATCACTAAATCGAAAGATGAAAAGTATTATATCCGCTTCCTGTATTTCTTAAATATCAACCAACAACATTCAATATTTACATACAAATACATTTTCTTTCTTACACTCTCACTCTATCTTTTGCTTTATCAATCAATCTTTCAGATTTACACATACACAATCGTACTATACTCCAAACTATAATAAGGTATGGCTTTGGTGGTTCTAACTCTAACAAGTTTTTATACTTTTCTTCGGGCATTTGAAAATTTTGCAACAAATTTTCAAATACAATTTAGAATAATATTGTTTTACATTTTGTTTTCTTTAAATCCCTTTATGCATCAATAACTTAAGAATGAGGACACAATGAATGAATATATGTAAGGAATGGAATGAGGAAAATTATGAGGATGATGATGATGGGATTGAGATGTTATATGTAGATGATAAAGATGCTGATATTTGGGGAATGAATGCCGATGAAGAAAAAATCTTCTACAGGGATGAAGTTTGTCCTAGTATTCTTAAGTTATTTAAAGGTATTGACTTGTTAGAATTTATTGTCGCTGAAGATGACGTTGACGTCGTTGTCGTCGTCGTTGCTGTTGTTGTTGTCGTCATTGTCGCTGAGGCTTTTGTGGTCGATGCTAAAGATTCTTGTATATACTGGCATGTCGACGTCGACTGACGCTTAACCATCATCTGTGATGATTTGACAGCAATCCATTCATTACGAGCCGCATCGAACCATGTCAAGCCCAAGTTATAGCGACCATTTAGATTAGCATGTTGACAATGAGAGAACCACCACCCACCCTCATAGTTAGCAGCACAATGCGTTTGTGATATGTCACGATCTACATCGATGGCCGAAAATTGCATGCCCTGCTGATAGTCCAAGGCATCAGAGGCATTGCCGCTGTAGCCACCAATGTGCAAACGATAACCATCAGAGCGCGACGATATGTAAAATTGTGTATAGTCGGCCAGCCAGACATTGTCGTAAATGTCTTGCATGACCACCCGCAATCGTGTACAATTGTTTAGCGTCAAATGATGTAATTGCTCATTGCCCATCCAAAATTCACCGGCCGGTGAGCCAAAACCGTTAGCGTAATCCTCCCATGAACGATTGAAATCTGCACTGCCGTCATAACGTCTTTGTATTGTTGTCCAACCATCTGAGCTGCAGTGAGCCATCAACGGATGACGTTCGGCCGAAGGTGCTATAAGATAGAGACCACCATTCGCATTTGTGGCTGTGGGTGTCACTTCACTGCAATCCTTGGGTAGTTTTTCAATAATTGATTCAAATTGTGCTTCAACATTTTCCAATTTGGCAACTAAAGATTCAGCATTTTGTGTTGGTGTGCCGGTTGTTGTGGTTTGTTGTTCTTGTGTTGTGTATGATGTATTGTTATGATGATGTAAGAATTTCTAAAAGAGAAAAGAAAGAAGGAGACATGATTTTCGTATTAGTATTTGAACATTAGTCGAAATGCCTGTGGAATAAGTAAGTGTGAGAAAATTCCATTTTGGAGGCTTTTTTAAAATCATTTGAAATCAAAATGCAGTAAAACATTAAATTAAACATTTTGTTAAGCACACACCTAAAAGTATGCTTTAAAATTTACAAACTCTTTTTTTAAGCCTTAAGTTATACCGGTGAATTTTTACTAAGAAATTAGGCTTAACACTCATTTGAAATCAAAATGCAGTAAAACATTAAATTAAACATTTTGTTAAACACACACCTAAAATTATGCTTTAAATTTTACAAACTCTTTAAAGCCTTAAGTTAAATTTTTACTAAGAAAGTGTTTCCAAAAACAGAAACGAAAACATTTTTGAAAAATTCAATTTATATTTATTTATCTATGGTAGTTCCTGGAAAATGTTAGTAGATCTCAGGAGTAGCATACTTTTAGCCTTTAACTGTAAATTAAATCTTGCTTTTTGTTTTACATATTTTCTTTGAATTATAACCATTTAAAGGAACCATATAATTAATTACTTATTTTAGGTTTAAGCTAAAATTCCTCTTGAATAGTAATGGAAAAGTGTTTAAAACTGTAGCATACTTTGGGGATTTCACAAAACTCAGGAACAGTTATAAATTAAACGTTAAATTTAATAAATGTCAAAACTAACATGTGTGGTCGTTGTTTTTGGCAGTGATGAAGCTTATATTTAACTTAGTTTGAAATAAAAACTGAAAGTGAAAAATTACAATTTAAACAAATATTTGATTTTTAACAACATTTCATAAACATTTATTTATAATTAAAATTAAATTTTTTTTCGCAATTTTCTGATAAGAGTTTGAAAAAAGAAAAACTTTCATAAACTTTAATTGAATTGGCTTTAATTTTCACAAATATAACTAAACGCCTTAAAGTATGCTCTTATCACCATAGTATTTTGTTTGTAATTAAACTAAGGATTTTTCCACAGCAAGAGAAAATTAATGAATTTTTTTTTTCGTTTTTCTGTGTGAGTGTATGCTTAGATAAAACTGATTTATTGTTAAATGGTTTGATTTTAGGGGTTTTAAATAAATATTCTAAATGTATGAAAAAAAAGTAGAGAAAATTGCTTTTGAATAGTTTGTAAACTTTAAATTAAAATATACTTTTAGGGGTTTTTTGTGTTTTTTTTTCCATTTTTTGGTTTCATTTTAGCTATTAGAGTATTGCAGTAGAAATTGTCAGTTTTCATTGTAAATGTTGTAGTTGAAAAATGCAAAAATAATGGCATGTTATATTTTAACAAACAAATCATGTGTATGCAAACGTTGACACAACGTGACAGATTTCCAACAGAAATACAAAAAGAAATGTTAATAAAACAGCAACCTCATGTAGCTGAAAACAAAAACTTTTACGAAAAATCTCAATTTGAAATTTATTAGAATGGAAACAAAATCTGCCAAATAAAAAACAAAACACATACATACATATATATGTATAGAAAGAATATAGCATAGAAGTTACAAAATAAACAAAAAAATACTAGATATGCATGTATGTACAACAGCTATTTCCAGGAAATAGAATAGAAAACAAAAATGTTAACGTTTTGGGTAAATTTGTAATATTGTAGCTATTGTGGTGGAGGAAGTTTTTCCTTTTGTTTGCTGGATTTTTTTTGTCTATCAGGTATACTAGTCATTTATATGAAATCCTTTTTATTATACATACATATACATATTTACAATTCCTTGCTACACAGCATACATACATACCTTGTTATCCTTGTTGCCATAACCACGATGATGACGATGTTGTACAGCTCTTTGTACATCCTCAACCATTGTTTGCAAACGATCCAATTTTGTACGCATTTCACTAACGCCTGATTGCATACGCCGTATACCATCACGTTCATCCTGCAAAGTACTAACACTAACAGCCATTGCCTGCAGCGAACGTGCCACATTTTTACCCTCTTCACGCACCAAATTCTGTTCGGACATTAGCTGGGCATTGGCAAATTCCAATTTGGAGATTTCGTGACGTAATTCGGGTATATTTTTATCAACTTTAGTTTGAACATTCTCAACATCTTCGAGTAGCTCCAGCATAGATGAGTGTAACTTATCGAGTGAGGCTATCTGACGTGATAGATTAAAATTGGCATCTGCTATGCGATGTTGTTCAATTTCAATACTGCGTACACGTTCGGCAATACGATGATATTTCAATTCATTAAATTGACGTTTCAGTTGACGTTGTGACAATTGTAGTTCGTGAAGTTGTTGACGTTGAAAACGGCAGTGTCGTCTTCTGTGGTCAGCCAGTTGAGTGAGTGAAGATGTCTGTGGACAAAGAAAATAAAATGAAAATAAGCAATATGGAAATTTTGTTTTTTGGTTTGTTTTGCTTTGAGGGTTGAATATTAAAAGGGCAAATAGAGTGTTTATGCTAGAAAGTATGCTATATATTTATGAATTTTATTTTGACCACGAAACTAGGTTAAATAAATTTATATTAAAATTTTATTTTCTTTACAATACATTGAAAATTTTGTTATATATTTCCCTAAAATTTAATATTGAATTTTATAGTATACTTTAGGGATGTGTTAAAACATTTGAATATACAAAATTAAAGCATACTTTTTGGGAAAATACCCATATAATTTTAAAGCATACTTTAGGGCTTCTTTAGTTTAGTAAATTCAGTTCGAAATTTTGCTTAAATATCCAGTAAGAGTAAAACTTTAACATTTAAATGCATTTGTATTTCTCTGTAGTTTTCAGTTTTAATATTTTGATTTTTATTTATTTGTAGCCGTTTTATGGTTGACATACTTTTAACGCTTATACCATGGTAACTGGATCCCGTTGATATGCAATGACTTTATAATATTCTTTTATCTGTATTTTTAACAACAATACAAAAAATATGCATATATATTTTTTATAGTTTTTCCTTTCTTTAATACATAAGATCTTTTGTTTGTGAACTACGAAAACATATAATACAAAAGAATCTTTTTTGATGCAACAACATTTTTATTGATTTCACAATACATTTTATTGACAAGGTCTTCACAAAATGTATGAATGAAATCGCGTTATTTAAAGAATTGCTTTGTAGCTATTTTTTTTGTAAATATATCAGAAGGTTGACATGGAAAATAAATTGTTTTTCCGGTATTTATGGGACCTTCAAGTACATGTGAATTTCAATTATTGCTTGGGCTTTCACGAATTTTCATTTAAGTTTTATAAAAATTTCTCAAAGGATCTTTTGATGGAAATGCCACACATATTGTTAAGACTTTTGTCATCTGAATATCTGAAATATTTGTAGTTATTTTTCATTGTAACTAACAAAAGCGTGATTTTGGATAATATTGCAGCAAAACATTGAATATCGCAGCAAAATCATACATTGCAAGAAATTATCCTGCTCGCTTACAAATAAGGAGTTAAATAAGTCATTATCATACACGGCAGTTATGTAAGTTATTCTGTTATATTACAAATAGGGAGTCATCAGCTCTTTGAACTTATGTATGTTTGATTATACATATTTCTGAGCCTACTTCAAAGTAATGATGAAAGTAATAACTTGTTGAGAAAGTCATTACCAAGTTTTTGCTGGAAGAAGTCGCAATTCACCCTTAAATACTTGAAGTAAACAAATTTATAGCAAAATCCCGCAAACTGGTAATGCAGTCATATCAGGTTTTTACAGGTGTTCTTTTCCTCTTGTAATTGTTGATATATATTGGTACAATTTGCAATTGCCACAATTGAGTACAACAAACATACATGCCACAGTATTGTATCTACATACATACCTCACTATGCAAACAAACACAGACGCAATTTATTCATGCATTCATTCATTCATTCATTATTGTTACCTATTTGAATTTTATTTAAGATTTTTTCCAGTGATATTTTCATTTTGTTCATTTTTACGTGTACCAACATGAGCATTAGAGGTGCTCTTTACAAATGGAAATTAAAGTTTCTGAACATTTCTCTCCATAACTAATCCTAGTCTTGCAATAAATCCCTGAGGCATCAAAACTAAATCGATATTTTGTCGCATAATTGTGTTCGGGCAACAGGCCTATTTTTTTGGCTTAACATAGAGTAATAACAACCCACAACAGATCCTAAAGATATCGTGAAAATTTCACCGTTTGGTACTCGTAGTATTATCGAACCTTATTTCTTCAAAACATGAAGACGGAGCTCGCGTTACAATACTGTATTAAGATTGATTCTTTTGTTTGAAAATATCCGGGCAAGAAATCAATTTATTAAAATCAAAATTTGGCAATAACTTGATTTCGCCAATAATTTGTATACCCTACACTACTTTAGTATTATGCTTCCCCGGGGGCATGTCTTGATGAAAGATCCCGTCTTGGTAGGATTGCAACCCCGGGGAAACGAGTTGCTTCCAGTACCTCTAGTCTGCCGGGACTATAAACTTGTGTTGATCAAATGTAACCTTGGCCTTTCTTGGAATGACATGACATGGGATCGAACCAGAGGACCACATAATCTGGTACCATTGGAACCGGTAAACTGCAGGTCAGAGTTTCGGACTTTGTCTTGTCCCGGTTATAGGAGAGTTCCCTTTCGGGTGCAAGTGGTGGCTGTGGTTTAAACCCAAATTCGCGATAAGAAAATGTCGGTTAAAAGACTGATGCACGGAAAAGTCTATAATTCGGGATAAGATACCCCACAGAGTAGTGACTGTATCATAAAAGATATACCTACCGTGAGTGTGTCAGATGTTGTTCTCTATGGCTGAGTCGGATGAATGAGAAGTGTGCTCTTTACAAATACCCTACAACACTTTAGTATAATGCTTCCCCCGAGGGCATGTTACCATGATGAAAGACCCTATGTTGGTGTGACTACAACCCTGGGGAAAAGAGCTGATACCAGTTCCTCTAGTCTGCCGGGACTATAAACTAGTGATGATCAAATGTATCCTCGATCTTTCCTTGGAATGACATGACATGGGGTCGAATCAGAGAACCACATAATCTGGTACCATTGGAACCGGTAGACAGCAGGGCAAATTTTCGGACTTTGTCTTGTCCCGTTTATTGGAGAGGTCGCTTTCGGGTGCAAGTGGTGGCTATGGTTTAAGACCAAATTTGCGGGAAGGGAATGTCAGTTAAAAGACTGATGCACGGTGAAACTTTTAATTCGAGAAGTTCGGTGATATTGCCGAAGTCAACAGATACCCCGCATAGTAGTGACTGTGGAACTAAGCGTTAGAAATGAGTTGGTGTTAAGTTTTTATGATATAGGATGAATGTAGGGGTATACCGGTCTTTCTCCGCTCGTTTAACTAGAGTGTATCGGATGCTATTCTCTATGGGTGTGTATAATGAATGAGAAGTGATGCCATTGAATTTTGGTTCCTTGTCCAGCTACGTTCAGGGAAAGCTCTATTCATACCAGGTTTACCACTATGTGTTATCTGCATTCTCTGTGGATTTTTATACGTCTTTATGTGCTGATGCCGACTTAACAGAGACCATACAATTTGCATCGCGGAAGTTAAACAACGGGATAGCAATGGATCAGAGATTAGATAGCTCCAATACTTGAGCAAAGTGTCAATATGTTCATGTTCCGGCACAACCATATACAAAAATTACCACCTGCGTGTTAGATACACAATGAGCCGGAGGTGAGTAGCCAAAGAAAGTCAGCATATGGATGAAAAAGACCACAAGGCAGTTGTTCAAGTAAAGCTCTTCGACATCATTAGTTTTATGCGTTTATGCTGATATTTGTAACACCCAAAAATAATGATCCCACCTTAAATTACATCAATCAGGTTAGAATCACTATGTCCCAAAGGCGAACCCTATAGATTTTATTTGATATCGGTCCATTATTTCACCTAGCCCCTCAATTGAGCTTTGAAGTTTACAATTTTTTCGAACCTCATTTAGTCCTCGCTTCCATACAAAGTCCCCTCAGAGAATGTCTAGAATGTCGTTAATTTCCTAATAAAAACTTTGGAATAGATAATCTCGGCTTAATATAGGATTTGAAAGAATTGTAAAAATAATACCCCCCTAATATCAATCCATTCACATGTTTGTTTTTATGTCTGCATATATGTAAACTTTTTTTTTCGTTTGTCTTTTAACAAATTAATGGTATTCTATTGTATTGTCATTCGTTGACATATTCAGATCATTAATATTATTGTTAGTGTTTTTTCCATTATATGTTTCACTCACATTTTGCAGTTGTTTTTATTTAAAGTCAACCGATTTTTTTAAGCAGTTTGTTTTTTTTAACTGACATTTATGCAGCAGTATTTAACAATATATATTTTATATATAGAAGAGTAGTGCTTATATCTGAAGTATGTAGATTTTTTTGTCCCCCGTTCAGCATTTGCATTTGACTTTAGTTTTTGCGCAGTGTACAAATACTATTGTTGTTTATTTTTATTTATCAGGGGATATAAATCAGTTGTGGATGTTGATGAAGGCGATTGTGTGTATGAAAAAAAATATATATATGTATATTTGCAAATAAAACATTTATAAATACTCATGCATACATGCGTTTTTTTGTATGTATATAAAACATATTTGATTTTTAGTTTAAATACGCCATAAATTGAAGATTTTATGAGAATTATCAATAAAACTGTATGCCAGTTGATTACGCAAAGTATTGTGTAAAATTTTATTAGGTCACCACGTTATTATTGTAAATGTTGCGGTTTTTTTTTTTTATATGTCAGCCCACAACTATGCTACATAATCAAAAATATGTTTATTGCATTGTTGAAATCTAATCACATTTTAAATTGCATTTGTGTAGTTATATTTGGAAAAATGCTTAAATTCTAAATAGAAATGCCATAAACTAAAATATATGTACATAATGCTGGAGGTGTTATTTTGAAATTTATTGTTCACCTAAAAGCATGCTGTGATTTTTGTTTTTTTAGCTGAAACCAGTGTCCGTTAAAGCAAGATAAGTTGCTGTGCTGTTGTCACTTGTTTGTGGCATGCTAGTGATGCAAATGACTTTAATGTGAAAGAGAATTTATTTATTTATTCTCTTTAAGGGAAAGCAGTTCACCCGTGCAAAAAATAATGATTATATTTGTAAAATAAACTATATTCCGGCAGGACATTTTATGGATTCATTTAAATCAGGGACCGACTTAAACTCGTTTCAATAGTTTTCGCTTCTGGCCATGTGATTCGTATTACGACAGTTATTTTGCAAATAGCTGCAATAATAGGTAGAACTGAAGAAATGGGACCGTCCATTGAAGGACATTTTTAAAGGTGCTTTTAAATCACGGAACGATTTAAATATCGGAACGATATTAAATGACTTTGAAAGTGAATCAAGGCCGCTGGTATTATTAAGCTGGGTGTGTATCTCTAACACACAAACGCTTAATTTCACCTTGAAGAGTATAAAACCTGTGAATCCCTTAAAAATGTTCACACTACTTTACCTAAAATATAATATAATCCACATGTTGGTAACTTTTTATTGACTTAATGGCCTCTTTAGCTCATGACTAATAAAAATGCTAAACACCTGTTTTGTTTTTGTTTTTTCTTTCTTTATGGAATATATTTCTATTGTTTTTCTTTTCCCTGCTCATATAAAAATCATTAGGAGTATCGTTTCTCCGCTAATATAAATGTAATTTATATCTAAATATTATTATTATTTTTTTGTGTTTATGATGATATTCATTATTATTACAATAATATTATTTTTTTGCTGCTGCTACTGGTTGTAGTTGTTTTTGTTTGATACTTGAATATAAATCATGAGTATTTTGAGACGAATATGACCCCCCGCCATTAGGGTTTTTTACATTTCCTTTTCCTTTCACCATGAGTTTTTATTTATTTTTCCTTTTTTTTTGTGTTATTTTAAGGGAAATTGTTAACCTTTTTGCTGGTGTATTTGTATTGTTAGGTGTTGTGTATGTGTGTGGTAGGGTGTGTTTTTTTCAGTTTGGCAAATTTTCATTTTTATTCAAAGTATTTTTTTTCTCACTTTTTTCAGTTGAGTTCTTTTTTCTCCATTATGTATTTTTTTTTGGGGGGGGGGATGAGGGTGTAATACATTTGCTTTGTGTTTTCGTTTTCCGCTCATAAGAATTGTACACAATTTACACATTAAAGCATTATAACGAAGCGTTACATTATGGTACTTATAAAAAGTAATAATCATAATAATAAAAGAAATATTTATACATTTATATACACTTGCAACAAAAAAAAAGGAAACACAAATACATAACTATGTAAAATGTGGGTATTTATAAATATACATATTAGGCTTTTACCCGGTTTTGAACGGAGTTCCTTTCCTTTTTAAAGTGATTTTCCTTTTTATCCTTTTAATGCCCCCAATGTAGAACTAAGAACACATAATTCTAACCTACACCTGTTTAGTGGGGAGGGTTTGTGCTGATGTTTGTAACACACAAAGATATTCGTCCTATACCAATCGGCTTAGAATCGTTTTCTGAGTGGATTAAGCCATGTCCATCCGTCTATCTGGCTGGCTGTACATGTAAACGTTTTGTGCAAGCTACAAGTTGCAAAGATAATTGGATAAAATTTGGTACCTACGCCTTCATGGACAAAGCCTATTGAAAACGGTTAAAATCGGTCATAAAAGTATACCAATCGGCTTAGAATCGTTTTCTGAGTCGATAAGGCCTTGTCCATCCATCCGTCCGTCCGTCTATCTGGCTGGCTGTCCATGTTAACGTTGTGTGCAAGCTACAAGTCGCAAAGATAATTGGATGAAATTTGGTAGCTACGCCTTCAAGGACAAAGCCTATTGAAACGGTTAAAATCGGTCCATTATTTCACCTAGCCCCCATTCAACAGAACCCCCCGAAAAGCGCCTTTCTGCTCATAATTATATTAAATATACTTATATCTCGTTACAAGCCTTGATAACCTTGTCAAATTTCATTAAGATAGGGCCTCATTTGACCCTATTCCCCATACAAAGTCCCCTTCAGAAATGTCAATATCAATCTAATAATTAGTGCTTTTTAACCATAATATGATATTTTTGACATTTATGATCAGTATAGTCTGGCAAATCATCATGAATAGATTGCCTCTTGAACAACGCTATCAAAATATCTGAAATATTCTTTGAAAATCTGTCTGACTCAACGTTTTATCGCAAAATTGTGTTCAACTATGAAGCCGCATATGGAGTGACACCAATCTAATAAAGACCATAGAGTCCATTATAATAACTTGTCTATAGCTAAAGTTAGGAAGATATTGTACAGATAGTGTGTTTTTAGTTATTACAAGTCAACTTTAAGCTAAAAGTGTCCGATAGGCTAATGGTAAGATCACCTTACCTTTAACTTTTAACGTAAGCTTTAAGAATTTTTGTAAAAATATGAATTAAAAATAAATTCAATGTAATTTTTTATATGAAAAATATAATTAACAGCTAAAAGTATGCTACGGTTTTTGTATAATAAAAAATTTGGTTGTAATAAAGAAAAAATTTAAAGTTCACTTTATTCCTTACTTTTAGTAAAGTTACCTTTTACTAATACGAATATTAAAGGCAAATTGTAATAATGGCCCTTAGTCCATCTCTGGTAAAAGTTCCGAAAAAGCATACATATATGCTATAGAAGTTAACCGTTAAAAGACAAAGAAAAGAGATATTTCCAGTTAAAAATTACCCCAAACAAGCAAATACACTTACAAAAGCATTTAAATTATATATATGTATATGGTTACATGAATGTGTTTATGTATTTTTAACGTGTAAAAAAATAACGAGAATTATTCCCTTTAGACTTCACGTTTAACTCCCCGACCCCAAAACACATGAACATGATTTTCATTTTAAATAAAAAGAGGAAAACTCATCATTGCTTTGATAATAAGTGTTGCATATTGCTGTTATTATACATTCCGTTTAACATTACCCCTCCAAAAAAAAAAGAACGAAACGAAACACCGGAAACAGCTGAATTTTATTGTATAATTATAGCCAGGGTTGGGTTTTCTCCTCTTTGATGGTGAAAGGTAAATTTATATTTTGTAACATCAGGTTATGGTTACAAAAGAAACAAAAAAAATGAGAAAACACTTGTTCATTAAACAATTTCTTTCTTTTACGTTAAAGGTTAAGAATTATGACAACAATGGTATTAACACCAAAAGCCAACAGAGAAAATGTTTGGTTTTTTTTTCATCTTTTACTTGTTTTGTGGTAAGGAAAATATTATTTTGAAATACCAAGAAAAAAAAATAAGAAAACACAAATCATGCTTTCTAAAAGCTAACTAGATCATAAATATTTAATTTATTTTTTGTTTTTTTTTATAACATGCCTAAAATAGGCTTCTACTACAATGTATGCCTTAATGTATGCTAAGAAATTGTTATATTTACAATATTTATTAGATTTTTGAACCTTTTTAAAGTCAAAATCAATTAAGTGAATATTGAATAGAAACATTTAATATTGGTTTTTCTGTTGTGTTATTATTTATTTATTTAGTTAATTTAAAATGTAATAAAAATGTTAAGAAAAGTTTTATTAAAAACCTTCAACTATATTTCTTTATTATTATTTCTCTCAAAATGCTAACAAATCTAAAAGATTTTTTAATATTTACAACTCTATTATGAATATTAAAGTGATTTTCGGAATGATGTTGCATATAAGTATGATTTTGTTATGTCCTTGACGAATAATAGCAGAATATCGTCGTGACATTAGGGTTTGTAAGTGAATTTTGACCATAATTTTCAATAGGTTAAAAGAAAAGTATGTGCCAAATTTCATGAAAATATCTTCAAAATTGCGACCTGTAGCGTGTGCAGAAGATTCACATGGACTCACAGGCGGACAGACAGACGGACAGAAGGATTGACAGACGGACGGATGGACAGACGGGCGGACGGATGGATAGACGGACGGACGGACAGAAGGATAGACGGACGGTATTCATTCTATGAAAAGATAAACGCCAAGTTTTATGTAATTTCAGACAAAATTGAGATATGAACTTTGAGTGCAATTTAACGTCAGTGCAGACCAATAAGTGGTTTAGATAACAATAAATTTTGAACTCTAACATTTAGCTTGCACAAACATTTGCTTAAGGTTATAACAATATATCACACATACTAACCAATATTGACTTAATACTTGCAACATTGTCAAAATTTACGACTATAGATTTAAGCCTTAAGCGGTTATTTTGTATACACAAATTCTTACACTAATACTTAAACATAAATTCATAGTTTTTTTTTTCTCTCTCTCTCTCTCTCTCTGCTAACAGGCCAATTCCACTTAAATCAATAACATATTGAACTCTAGAGATAAAAAGAAAAATAAATAAAGTAACGGCTATACACACAAAACGGATAAAGGAAACATATTTAACAAAACGGCCCTAAGTTATGCTTCTTTAAACAACAAAATGTACAAAAACATAAATATCAAAAAATAACGAAAGTTTTACTTTTTTGAAATGCCTCTAATGGTACATTTTATTTATTTCTTTTGCCTTAATTTATTACCAATAAATATCATTTTATGCTAAAGATGTAACATAAAACGGAAATAAAAAAAGTAAGTGTAAACATTGTTGGGGACTCCTAAAAATATGCTAAACATGGCATACTTTATGTAAAGCTAAAAATATGCTTTAAATATTTGTTTAACAACAAAACAAGGGTGTTTTAAATCACATACTTCAAAATGTTTGGTATTTTTTTTTTTTTCAACTGGTTTCATATTACAAAAGAAAAGGGTAAAAAGTTATATAGCACAACAACAAAAAAAAAAGATACTTAAGTGGTTTTATATATATTTTTAACAATTTTTTTCTGGCCACCCTTGAACTTGCAAAAACTAATTTTTTGTAATTACGCTTTAATTTGTTATGTTTTTAAAAGTTAAATTTAAGTCCTTTTTTGTAATATCAAAGAAGTTTATTAAAATTTATATACTTTTACTTACATTACTCAGCATGCCTTAAAATATGCTACAGTTTTATGAAATTGCTGTACAGCATTAAGTTTGCTTTAAAATATGTATATTTCCTGTTGTTTTTTTTTTAATGAACTTTTAACAAGTAAGAAATTATAGCCGGGTGAAGCCGACCATATAAAACCCTACACCTGTTACAAAAATAAAATGTAATTTAGTTTTCATAATGAAGCATTTAAGTTCAATTGTACCTTGCTTCATATATACTTAGCCATTTAATGTTGAATAAAATTGTGGACATTTAAGTCAAATTTTGAAGGGGGCTTTATATAGGGGCTAGGGTCTAATGAGGTCCTATAATTACAAATTCATGAGGGTCATCAAGGCTAGTATAGAACTTGGTTTTGCAGCTTTTTGTTGCGATACGAGTATACTAAACATAATTATGAACTTAAGAGCCCTATTCGGCGGGTTTAGTTGTATGGGGGTTAGGTGAAATAATGGACCGATGTTAACCATTTTCAATAGCCTTTGTGCCAAATTTCATTGAATTATCTTCAAAATTGCGACCTGCAGTTTGATTACAAGGTTTACAAACCCTATTCGAGGGTTCAACTGTATGGGGGCTAGGTGAAATAATGGACCGATGTTAACCATTTTCAATAAGCTTTGTCTCCGGTACTATAGAAGATCACGTGCCAAATTTCATTCAATTATCTTCAAAATTGCGGCATGTAGTTTGATTACAAGGTTTACAAGCCTTATTCAGGGGTTCCGTTGTATGGAGGCTAGGTGAAATAATGGACCGATCTTAAATATTTTCAATCCGCTTCATTCCTGGGACAATAGAAGATCATGTACCAAATTTCATTGAATTATCTACAAAATTGCAACCTGTAGTTTGATTGCAAGGTTTACATGGACGGACAGACAGACAGACAGACAGACAGACAGACAGACAGACAGACAGACAGATAGACAGACGGACGGACGGACGGGCAATGCTAAAACGACTCAAAAAATGATTCTAAGCCGATTGGTATATTTTACGCTGGGTATAGGACCAATATTATTGTGCTTTACAAACATGAGCACAAACCCAATATATCCTCCCCACTAAAGTGGTGTAGGGTATAAAAAGGTCTTTGGGTTTTAAAATATTTCTTAAGCATAATTCTGTGAAAAGAAGTTTCTTGCGAAATTTGTGTTTTTCCGGCATTAAAGGAATTCCAGCAGACTATTAATTTCCAAAAGTACTTGTAGCTTTTGCAGATGTTTTTTTAAAGTCTGACAACTGTAAATGTTTGTTAATAAATATTTAAAATGTTTAAGTTGACATTAAGGCAGTAATGGTGAATTTAAGTTTTATTAATGTCAGCAGTATTTCCTTTTTTCTGTATAGGAGCATTAGGAGGATGTTGATAATAAAGTTGGTTAAAAAGTTATGGGCGGGTTGGATAAAACAAGAGACCTATGGAGTATAGTATTGATTGCATGTTGAGGCTTTTACAGATCGACCATTTAACTAATGAATTTCTAAGCTTGTAATGCCAGTTTGGACAAAATTGAAACAATTACAAAAGCTTCTACTACTGACATGTCGATATGTCCCTGTTGAAAGTTATGTAAGTTCTTGTTGAAATTGATGTCGCTGCAAAAACTTCAACAATATCATACTATTTGCTATAGTGACATAAAGTACAAGTAAAACTTGGTAATGCCTTGTACTTGCTCTATATCAACTTACTTAACTTTTGGTAATGACTTATTTAAGCCCCTATTTGTAAGCAAGCCTCCAATAACAATAAGTTAAGCTGCCATGAAAGTTAAAAAATTAAATTTTAAAAAGTCTTTATATGAAATTACCAACTATGCAAGTCTTTTCATTGCACACATGCTCCTTAAATTATGCAATCAATTCTACTCATGTTACTATGTGACCAGCTTGTTGTTGTGTTCTTTTACATCTCTAGTTTTATAAATCATTATTTATAATTAGCATAGTTTTAGGATACAGCAATTAATTGTAAGTGAAGCATAATACTGGCCAACCACTATGAGTTGCACAACATCAAGCCAATGACCACACAAGATTGAGTCGGTAGGCAAAATTAATTTGTTGTTATTCCTTTACTTGTTGCCGAAAAACAACAGTTGCCTGAATTCCCACAGCAACACTAGCACTCAATAATAAGTAAGTTTTAATAATTTCATTAAATTAAATATATTAAGGGATTTATGTATAAAATATGATGAGGAGTAACAGTAAATATTAGTAATTTGAAAAAGCTTTAAAACTTTTTAAGCTTATACTTAATAAATGCATTATTTTTATGGCATAATCATGTATATAAAATCAACATAATATAACATACTTTAGGGATTAAAAACAATAATGCTATATTTGCATATACATATGTACATATATATAAAATACAGTGAAAAATAAAACAATTAACGAGATTACTTTTAGCAAATATTGCATTATATAACAGAATTAAATTTATGTATATGTATGTATGTAGCTGCAACTGTATGCGTATTTTATACATAAAATTTAATATATTTTCAACATATTTATACTTAATTATGATTAATATGGCCACATACATTTAAAATGAGAAATTTTACAAGTATTTTTGGTTAAAATGGAGAATTTATTATAATTACAGTCCCAGCAACAAGAGCAACAATTATAATTCAATAATAGTATTATTATTATTAAATTAATCTATAAATATTTATAAAGCAATTATCATTACTTATACACATTTATTATTTAAAATGCATAATGGTTGTCTATAAGTAAGTATCGTATGTCTGTCTTTTGTGTATTTTACATGAAAAATTTGTATAAATAATTATACCATATAATTATTGTAGTGGATGTGGTATTATGCATTTGTTTTGATGTTTGCAACACTTATGCTACCACTCGTTTCTGATTCTTCTCAGAATCATTCGGAATCAAGCAGCAGATCGTTATTTTGTTGGGCAATTTGTGAAACATACAATTTTGGTCCAAGATTTACTAAATTCTGTGAAAACTGGTTATACCCTACACCACTATAGTGGTGCTGATGTTTGTAACGCATAAAAGTATAAAAATATTTAAAGTATACCGATCGACTGAGAATCACTTTCAGACATGTCCGTCCGTCCGTGAAAGCTCGATAGAGTCCGAATGGAATAAGCCTTACCTTTCGAATAGCCCCCATATAAGTGAACCCCGAAAAACAGCTTTAGAACTACGAATATAGCGATGAAATTCGACATTAATAAGTTTCATATGTATGAGCCAAAATTTTCCTACTATATTTTATGAGGATCGGTCCATAATTGAACCTACCCCCCATATAAGGTCCCCTTCAGAAAATTACTTAAACAATTATTACTGGCTTAAAAATAGGAGTATAACGATGAAATTTTATATGGGCCAAAATCTCCCTGCCAAATTTTATGAGGATCGGTCCATAATTGACCCTCCCCCTACATAAGCTCCCCTTAATAAAATTGATTTAACGTTTATTACTGACTTAAAAATACGAGTATTGCGGTGAAATTCGACTCAAGTAAGTCCCTTACATGCCAAAATCTCTTAACCAAATTTTATATCCAATTGTACGACAATCGGTCCACAATTGACCCTACTTCATTGTATGTCTGTCTCGGTCCATAATTGACTTAGGATATATTCCAAATATCACCCTGATCTTTAGAGGGAAGCATTCTTTTTACGCTATACGCTTTGATGGTGGGTATATGAGATTCGGCAGGGCCGAATATAACACTTGTTTTAAGGTGTCTTGGATCAAAAACGGATAAAACTCTATGGAATTCAAGAGAGTAATTAATTTCTAAAAACAAATAATTTCCGACAAATTTTATATTATTTCCGTAATTTTTGGACTTTTTATTAAGAACTGATCATTTTTATCTCGTGTTTCATCAGGCGGATGGACGGACAGACAAACAGACAGACAGACTGCCAAGCCCGATTAGACCCGGGTTAGTCTAAGAATCTTATAAGTAGGTACTCAGAATACACCTTTAGGTCTACGATCAATATTTTGATTGATTGATCACAACAGAATGACAAAAGCAAACTGCATCAATTTATTGTGTTTCCAGTTTTTCGAACGGAGGGACGGACGGACAGAATCGTATTAGAATCTAATAAGGACAGACAATAAAATGTGTATTTTGGAGGGTCTAGGACTAATATTTTGATGTCTAACAATAACTGATACTACCCTTTAATAGTCATAGCTGCTGTAAGGAATCATATCAGTTATGCCCACCTCATCATTCCCACTTAGTGTGAGTGTGTGTGTATTTAAATAAATCCTTTTACAAGGTTTAATATAATTTATATATTTTCCCTAGAGAAATATGTATTTATTACAATTTGTGTGCGTATTAATTTTTCTTCTGACTTAAATCGAACGTGAGAATTTTAAATCCACAAAATTTTAAGTTTTAAACAGCTGACCCCTTTTTATTGGGTTTTAGCTGCTGCTGCTGTTGCTGCATTGTGCTGTTGCCGACCATACTTTCGGCCTTTGTTGGCCATAATTTATGTATTTTTTATTTGGGTTCTGTTACCAAATTATAAGTTTTTTTTTTTTTTTGCTCCGACAGTTTATTAAACATCTGTTTTGTTTATTTTGTGTTTTTTGTTCTCTTTTATAAATTTTTTTTCGGAGCTAAATTTTGTTTTGTTGAAAAAAATTAAGGTGCTTAATACAAAAAGTGGGTTCCCAGCTTTCAACTTCATTTATCAAACATGACCTAGCAAAAATTTGTGCATAAGTGGTTATTATGTCATACAAAATATTGGAACAAAAAAAAAAAACTGATTGGAGTTATTAGGCAAATGAAAAGCTTTTTAAAAGCTTAAAGATTCCATTAACTCCTTGTAGAACTTGTGTGTTAATTTTAGTTTATACAAAATTATTATTTTTCGGTTTGATTATAATTTTTATAAACTTTAGCAAATTAACCAGAAATTTTATATGAAAACTTATGATTTTAGTTTTGCTAACAAAATGTTTGCTGGGCATTAAAAACATATTGAAAAAAATTGTACTATAATTTTAAACTTGTTAAACAATATGACATGTTTATGACAAGTTACTTCATTGTGGTCAATTTTTATAATTGTTTTAAACACAACAAAATAAAAGAAGAACCTTTTAAAGGGACTAAATTGCAAAAATATCGAAGAAAAAATTGGGACAATATTGATTAAAAAAACAATGAGATGACAAGAGCACAACATGCTTTTGATAGATGAAAATAAATAATAATAAATAAAATAAACAAGGAAAAAATTGTGTTTTTTTGTAATATTATATTTTTAATTCTTTGTGTAAACAAAGCAAGTATTTAAAATAAATACTTTTTTAATTAAAAATTTATAACAACAGAGGTAAAAGGAATGGAACTGTTAAAAAATCTGAATTGTTTTTATATTGTTTTATAAGTTTTCTATATAAAAAGTAGATATTTTGTGTTAATGACAGTTTTTAATAAATTTTTAAAAATATAAAAACTTTACCTTTGACCTTTTAATAAACATGCAGGTTTGTTATAAAATATTTTAAAACTAAGACCCGATAAACAGTTTTGTACATGATAAAGCATTTTGAGAAAAAACCTCCCTAAAATATATTATTAAAGTTAACTCTAACATATGACTAAAAGTATGCAATATTTTATAACCATAGCAATTATATACAAAAACATGAATACATACATACATACGCACATATAAAATTCTATATTTAAATCAAAATTCTTTCTAATTCATATGAAAATTCTATGACAAAAACAAATCCTTTGATTTTATACAATTTCAAAACTTATTTATTTCTATTTGTACAAATATAATTTTACACAGAAATATCAGATTTTCATTAAATAAAATTTATCTATATATATAAATGACACAAACATTACAAAAATAAACTTTGTTGTATATGTTATTTTTAAAGAAACAGGGTTTCTTTTCCTTCAACCCCCTTAAAGTATGCAACATAATTGTAATGGAGAGAAAACAACATGAAATACAAATGAAAATTGAGAAAAAAGAAGTTTAGTAAAACTGCCAAAGAAAATCACAAAATAGAAATTCAATGAAAACAAGTTTATTGAAACATTTGGATTTTACGTGTTTAACAAAATTGTAAAATATCAAAAACTCAAACACATATGTACTATATAGTCCCCACAAATAAACAAATTTATATACAAATACTAAATCACAGCAAAATTGTATGAACAAATTTGAACTTGGTTTAAACATGTCCCGGTAATTCGGAGCGTAACTACTACAGGGAGTTCAGCGTACATGCTGCTTGGGTATAAGTGGTGCCATGTGTACTACTTCAACCCTGGCTCTGGAAACGTTGTTAGATATTCCACCCATTGAAAAATGTTTAAGATATGAGGCGGCGCTCGCAGCCGAACTGCTATTTACTTTAGGCGTACTGGCCAAAGGCGGTTATAGGACACGTCATCAATGTATACTGGACACATTGGAATGTTATACACAATCATCGGACGTGTCTGATCGCATACCAGACACAGAATATGTCGAAAGCTTTGAAACGCTCATCCCAGATAGAATGTCTTGGTCAAGCGGAACTTTAGAGTAAATACCAGTAGGAATCCGTTGTTATACGGATGGCTCTAAATGGGGTCACAAAGTGGTCCTGGGGTTCTATATTAAAGACCCAGAAACAGAAATATACCACCGTCCATCTAATCATAACACAAGCTTCCAAGCAGAATAAATATGGAGCGCACAGGGCTTATAATATACATATTTACCGACAGCCAGAAGGCAACTAGCTGATATAATTATATTTAAGACCGTATTGGATTGTAAGAAAGCTTTAACTGAATATTCTCACAGAGGTAAGGTTTACATCACATGGGTACCAGGCCACTCGGGAGTAGTCGGCAACGAAAGGGCGAATGTAATAGCTTTAATGGGTAGTTAATGGTAGTTCGAGGTAGTCAACCTGACGAACGCAAAACTTTTCGACGCAACAAAAGCTGAATTAAAAATATAGTTGAAAGAATCCTATAAGGCCTCTTGGAATAATGAAACGGTGGGCAGAACCACAAAGATCCTATGGGGTGTCCCCGATGAGAGCAAGATGAGAAATCTCCTCAAAATGAACAAATCTGAGGCTAGTCTAATGATACGTATTCTAAGTGGACACACAGGATTACGAGCACATCTATACAAAATTAAAAGTGCGGATTCAGACGAATGTAGAAAAATTGAAGCTCTGGAGCACTTTCTTTGCCAATGTCAGGCAATTGTCGGAGTTAGATCCAATCATCTTGGAAGTGATGTTATTCCGGATACAACATTCCTGATTAACACTGATTGGAAAATTATTGGGAATTTCGTCCAGGAAACTGAGTTTCTGAACATTCACTGAAATAATACATTCAGTGAACAAAATTTGTTGTTTTTTTTTTCATGAAAAGGAGCGCACAACAGGCCCGATAGTGACCTAGGTGTACTTCTTCGGATTTGATGCAGTATACATCCTCCTATCAACCTAATCTAATTCGGAGCGTGGTTCACACAAAATCTGGAATTGATTACTTGTTGTGGGTTAAATATTTTTAAACTCTCTTCATTAGAGATATCTTCAAAACACTGATCTTACTATTGCCACTTTCTGCAAAAAAGTGATATTTGCTATCTCTTCTGCATTACAAAGATTACATACCTGTCGAACTATTTAAAATTTTTTATATAAATCAAACAAATAGTTAGACATTTGTCAAATAAACTGTCAAAAATGAGACATTGACTTTCTTCAAAACTGCTGGGGTGTTGTTTTCTCCCTTTTGCTATGTTGTGTTTTCCCATAACAAAAAGTTAGATCCATGTATTATGTGTGTGTATATAAGTGAATATAAATGTATATATGTGTGTATGTGCCTGACAGCCAGCTTAACAAAATATTTATAAATGTGACAAGCTAATATTTTATATAGTTATAAACGTGTCATAATGTAGATTTGTTTTGTTGTTAATGCTTTCGAACAACAACAACAACAACCAAAATAACAACATATCGGGTCACATGGAGTATTTCTGTTGTATGTTTTTTTCCCCAAAATCAACCCATACAAATTGTTTGTATATATGAAAGGTTGTGCGTTTGTATAATACACTAACTCACAATATGTTACTAAAAATTCAAAGTATTTTTTTCTATTTTTTGAAATTGAAAATCTTTTGATGCCCTACAACAACTGTTGTATGAATAGGTGACTTAAGTTATTGACATCTGAACTCTCACATAAACTTTTTACTGGGAAAATGGATTTGAAAATTATGTTTTTTTTTTTTTTGAAAATAAAATTTTATTAGCTACTTTATAAACTCTTTATATACATATAGTAACCTTATAGTGGAGCAAGCTTACAGAATTTTCTCTGATCAAGTTGTATCAATATTTGAATACTACCTCTCTGTTATCAGTGTTTAACGTGTTTTCCGGTCGGTTTCTTTCCCCAAGGTGAACTTAAAACACTTCACCATTCAAGAACCCTGTGGGTTTCTATTTTCAAGAGGTCATGCTGCCAATGAGATGGAGTCAATTTTGCTGCGGCCCCTATCAAAGAGCATTCCTTAGAACTTTTTTCGTAGACCAGCCACCAACTGTCAAAAACAAGTCTTCAAGTGACAAAACATTCAAAAATTATATTTTAAAGCGTTACCAGATCAAGTACTACGATGTATATATGAATGGCGAGAAATCCAATAAATTTGCTCAACAGTGAAGGGCTCCAAAGTCAGATAGAGACACACCCTACTCTCTTCAGATCAGCTTAAAGAAGTGGCGTGTCATAATGTCCATGGAGATGGAAAATTTGTCAAGAATTTAGGAAAGGGACACTCTTATCCCGAAAATAATTGCTCCTAAATATGGTAAATATGGTGAGTCCTTTAAAAAGGTGTCTTGGATAGCCGGCTTCGGACGGGCGTAAAGGTTTTAAACTCTGGGGCATTCAGAATACCGGCTTCGCTAAATGAAGACTTTTTTCGTAAATGGACTCTTTGAAATCCATGGACTTTATGTCACTTTGCTCATGGACATTATGACACTTTTGATAACGTCCGTGAACATTGTGACACGCCACCGAAAATTTGTTTAGCATTTAGGAAAGGGACACTCTTATCCCGAAAAGAATTAATTGCTCCTAAATATGGTATATATTGAGTTTTGATTCTTTTAAGAAGGTGTCTTGGATAGCCGGCCTTCGGACGGGCGCAAGGGTTATAAACTTTGGGGTATTCAGAATAACGGCTTTTGTGACACTTTTGAAACTGGACTCAATTTTTTATCGAAGCAGGAAACAGACTACATTCTATCTATACTGAAGTTTATTAGGTCATTCAAGACCACAATACCGACAAGGGATGATTGGGCCGCGAACACTGACCTAAGGGACGATATGATCTCAATCTATACTGAAGGCTCAAAGACACCCTGTTTGTCGGGATCGGGAATCTTTTCCGAAAAACTAATAATTACTGGGCACTGTATGTTTGGACTTATGTCGGAACGTATGGGCTACCCAAATTATCGTTACTGTAGAAACTGCTTGGAAGAAGAAGAAGTGGAATCGGTACAACACCTTTTATATGACTACCCAGCCTTACAAAAGCACAGACTAATTTATCTTGGTAGAGCTCTTTTCCATGATCTAGACTGTCTTAGAGATGCGTCACTAATAATCAAGATCTGTTTTATTAAAAGAACCGGCTGGTTTACACGGAGACCGAACGAACCAAGTAGTTAACAAAATTAGGGAGGGAAACCATTCTCTCAATATCAGGGAATGGTAATTCTAATGGTATCACAATGGGCCATGAGGCCTCCGAGTGAACTCGCTTGCTTGCGAGCAACTCACGTAACCTAATCTATGACTCAATTTAGATATTGTGATACTTTTGAAATTGTCATAACGTCCGTGGACTCTACGACTCAATTTAATGAGTCATAACGTGGACATGGACATTATAACACGCCATCCCTAAAAAACAATGCTACACAATATGATCATTTTAATTTGACAAATTTAACGCAATTAAATGATTATTTTGGTCAGATCACATACAAAAAGAGAAATTTTAAACATTTTTCTATAGCATACTTTTGTGCTAGTTTTATTTAATAGAAGTGAACATTTAATTCGATTTATAACCTAGTTCTCTCATGTCGTTTTTTATTCACGTCTTCTATTAGCAATGATGAGTTGCAAAATAATAAAAGAATTTTTATATACAATTTCAATTTGATTCATTTTTTTTTTAACAATGTTATTTTACAATTGAAACACAAACATATTCGAGTGAAAACTAAAGAAAAGAAGAGAAAAATTATTTATTTATTAAATTCTTTTTATATGACACATAGACAAGATAATGAAATTTTATCTTTAGTTTGATTGGAAAGAAAAGAACACAGCAGAAAAAATAAATCAATTTGTTTACTTTCAATCATGCCAATATGTATGCAATAAAATGTTGATGTGACAAAGCCTTGATATATACTTTAGTTAAAAAAGAAGTAAACAATAAAATGGAATTGTTTAACAAATTACTTATAAAATACTTATATAGGTATGTAGAAATAAACAATATTATTTTATGTGTTGTTGTTTGCCAGCTTATACACATGAATAATTTATGTTTTAGTAAATATACCCCAAAAGTATGCTAAATTTAATTTAACATATTTATTAGTATTAATGCAAAAATTGTGTTTATTATATTTTTATATAATTTATTCCTGCTATTTAACATAAATATTAAACAATAACATTTATTAAACTCTGCTGGTGTTAATGTGAGCTTTAGGTAAATTTCATTTAAATAATATTTTTCTTGCTTGTATGCATTTTGGAAATTTCTCTAATGTTTTAGTGAGTTTTAATTAAAAATGTTTATGAAGCAGAAATGAAACAATTCATTCATAGTTTTAATTCAATTTTTTTTCGAATAAAATCAAAAATTTTAAATAAAACTGAATAAAGTTTAATTGTTAGAAACACAAGGTAATATTTAGTTTAAATAATGTTTGACATTTTAGGGATTAAATTTATGTCAACTTATTGTTAAGCTCCTAAAAGTATACTACAATATATTTATATTAAATTCTATCTGCAATGTTTTAAATGCCATAGAAAATATACTTAAACAGAGAAAGTTTAAGGGATTTTATTTTCATAGAAACTATACAATTTAAGGATTTTAAGGAAGCATTCATTATGGGATTTTTTAAGACTTCACAGTATTGTTGTTATAATATCTTCCTTCTTTTTTTGGTCCTAAGTAGTATTTAAATATCAACAGCTATTGTTAAAATATATACATACATATATGTCATGTTTAGAAATTTATTTTGCATATAAAATCCTTTTATTATTATACATAATATTAAAGCCTACTTTAAGGCATAACAAATATTTATAAAAATAAAGCCTATTTCAAGGTTGAACTGATAAATAAATTTTGCATAACAACAATAAATATAAATACCTATAATAACTTTCTCTTTTGAATTCCCCATTGCTTATATAACAAAGAAAGAATCTTATAAAAAGCAAACTCCTGCTGTTGCTTTCAATACTCAACCCATATAAATAAATATAAGGAAATGAGCCCTAAAAACATTTACATGTACTTATTTATACATATATGTATTTTTATTTAAGTATAAACAAGATACTTACCTCTTTTATATCTTTATTATTATCTTCATCTTCTTCTAAACTTTCACTGGTACTTAAGTGGCTTGTATTCGTATCCACATCAGTCGTCTTGTCATGCTTTGCTGTTGAGGCTTCTTCTGTCTGTTTGTTAAACATTTGTTTATTTTGTATTATAAAATGTTGAAATTCCTCTTCTTGCTGTTCGGTCTCCTCACGCAATTCCCGTACATAGACATCCGTTTGCTGTTGACGTTCTTTGAGTGCGGCTAATTCGAGCTTAAGTTGTTGAAAATCACTACGTATTGTTGTTAAATCTTCCCAACTTTGTGTGCGTGTTGTCACATCTCTCATCGCATTACTGGCAATTTGTTGCAATTCCACAAGTTGTTTACGTAATTCACCAATGGATTGTTGCAACCATTCAATGGTTAAACGTTCCTTATTGCTTGAACCATCCGTAAATTGGTGGCCATTGCGCAAAATTTGCACTTCTTGTCTATAATGAGAAAAAAAATACGATTTTTAGAAAAGAAAATTGCAATGGTGTTTGAGAAATGAAAATTGTTATTGACTTGTATTGTTTAGTTTTATTTTTTTGTTATACATGCTACAAGTTGAAATGGTTAGATTGAGAAGTTTCTTTACGCCTTGGGGATATGCTTTGCTTTTGGAACGTACTAAAAGTTATGCAAACTTAAGAGAATTGTTATTTCAATTTTAATTAAAAAATTAAGCATTATATTCTACAAAACAACTGTGAATACCCTAAGTAATTACTTAGCCAATGTGTAAATTACAAATTATTATAGTTAGCCCAAAAGTATGCTAACAAATTGTGATTGATATTAGCAACAATTTCGCCGCAACGCCTTATAAAAGTCTCATTTGTTTAATAAAGTTTGTTACAATAAAAAAAATGTGATATATTTATGTTTAACTAATTTTTAATTTGTCTATGTCTGATGCTGCTGCTACTGTCTTCTTTTCAGCTTATATTCTCATCTGGCCAACTAATTAAAAAAACATCAATCAATTTTAAACCACTTTAGTTAAATAAAGAAAAACAAGTAGAGAAAAAAACAACAGCAAACTGTCGCAATTGACTCGCTAACAGCTACACAACAAGAAAATAATAACGTTAACTAAACAATTTTTCTTCAAACGCCCCAATGTAGGCTATAATTTATTAATGTATTTTGTGGAACAACACTTTAGCTTAGAGAGAAAAAAACTCTTTCAAACACTCACGCACTAAAGAAATGAGAAAATATTCTAAACAGCATAATAAATTATACAACCTTGAACTGTTTTCTTTAGTTATAATCTAATCAAAGGAGACTAGAAAGCAATAATAAAATCTAATAAATAAAAAAAAAAACTTTTATAATAAATTTCACATCTTTTTGTTTTTAACTAATTTAGTCTTTAACAACTTATGAATTTTAACTGCTTATATTCAGAGCCCTAATAATTTTCAATTAATTAGTTTTAACGCTTTTATTTAACCTTGAACTTTTGCCTACATTTAGGCTTAACTAGAAAACTTCTTTGAATGCTGGTTAAAAAGGGATATTTATACTTGGAAATATTTAAATGTTAAGTAGTTACTTAGTTCATATTTCATAAATGAATGCATAAGGATTTTCTACTACAACTGTTGTCTATGTTAATTAAATTTTCTAAGAATAAATTTGTATTAATTAATACAAATATGAAATATAATTTTATTAAGAAATACTTAGCAATTATTGTGTATATTTTAATAGAAAAATAGTATTTAAAAAGCATAATATACTTTTAGGTTATTGCATGTTTTTTTTTTAATATAGTATAGTTTAAGGTGTTGCATTAGACGAATATATTACTTCTCATATTTAATGTTAATTATGGTAGATTTTAGTGGTTAATGTGTGTCTAATTTAATTTAAAGCTAAAATAAAGTCAAATATTTAAATGCTTCGTAAATCAAGATTTTATTTCTGTACAGAGTACATACATGTGAAAATATAATAAATATTGGCATAAGATTTATGTATGGTTTAAGGGTTTAATGAGGGAAAGAAAATGTTTAGATGCATTCAAAAAGGCCTTTGTTGCAATAACGGGTAATTTCTCAGTACACAACAACTTACTTTTCAATGACTACTACATACTGCCTGTACTTTAATGTTCTTTTATAATGACTTACATATAATCAGATATGTAAGTTCCTTATTTTGAGTTTTGCCGGACAGCGAACTAGCAACCAAGAGGCACAGTTTCGTATTCTCTGTGCGTAAAAGAAAACTACTTTTTAACTACCTATTTATAAGTATGTACTTATTTAAGTAGTTATTTGTAAGCTAGCGGGATAAGTACTTGTCAGTCATTATCATGTTAAAATGTTAATGAAGAAGTAGGGAAAAAGCGTATTTTAGCTTTTTAACTCACTACTTTTCAATGTAAGTTTTTGCTGTGTTCTTTGTGATTGTTGTAGCCGAAAGTTTGCTTAAAAAAGCTTTTAGCTATTTCGCCCAAAAGCCCGCATTTTAGCTGCTCTTTTAGACTTTTTATTGAGAATCAGATATCGTCAACAAAGTCCTGGAAAAGCGGACTGACGATATAATAAGCTTCGAATCCAGCCGCGTGAGCCAAATGTAAAAAAGGGTTCCATAAAATTTCAATTAATGCCATAATAAATCAAACAAAATAAAGTTTAGTTAATTTTTATAAAGATACTTGCCCAAAGCCCGCAGCTTAGCAGCTAATTTACTCTTTAAGAGAATCAGATATCGTCAATAAAGTCCTTTAAAAGCGGACTGACGAGATAATAATCTTTGAAGCCTGCTGTGTCAGCCAAATTAAAATATAGTATTCCATAAAATTTCAATTGAAGCCATAATATACCAAACAAAATCAAGTTTAGTTTAGACTGATCGAGATTTGGTTTCTTATATATGAATAATTTTATCGCTATATTAACGAATTACAAATATTATAATCATATTTTGATAGGGTTTTTATAATGGTAAAATTTGGCCCGATTTTACAATATTACTTCAAAGTGCATAAAAATCACTTGTACTCCAGTGCCCCAAAGACCTTTGCCTCATATAGGATTCCCTAGTTAGTTAGTTATAAAATAGGATGTATATAAATATGTACACGCAGAGAAAAACATGGTTCGGCATAGTTAGGACAACTATTCCATGTTTTTTGTAACAATATTTTGTTGTCATAAAAATCGTTGTTTTTGATGCCACAACATCACATTATGATTAATAAAACAATATTATGATGAATTATTAGGACTATAATTAATCATAATATGACATCTTATTATACTAATAATGATCATAATATGTTTTAACTTTAACCATAATTCTAACCATAATATATTGCTCTTAGATTATGGTTACAACAACCCTATTTTTTCTGCGTGTACATGTGCCTTACCAGTGCCTCAGTTAGAAATCGAACCCACGACCTTCGGCCTACCAGACTAGAACATTAACCTGTCGGATCGCCTAAATCCAAAATTATTTTAGGAAATAATTTCTATGAAGGACCTCTATACTAAGGCCTTTAGCTTTTTTACCTGAGGATATTATAAAGCTTCAACACCGCAAGGTGTTTTAGTAGTAGTTATACTAAATTCATGTATGAGTGTGTTTTAGCATCTGTGCCTATAATGAATGCATATAAATAAATGCATATCTTAAGGGGCTGTTTACCTATATTCGTTGACTTATAGAAACTATGTACATATAATTACGTATAAACACAGTGTTTCCCAACATGAGGGAAATTAAGATTAGTTTTTAATGAAACATAATTTTGTTTGAAACATAATTTTTCTGAGTGCAAGAGGAAATCGAAAAATTTCAAGCAGAAAATATGGGGGGGTTTGATATGACAAAAATTTGGGAAGTACTGATATAACATTATGTAATCTTATATATATTTCCTATTAAGCATTTTGATAAGTATGCATTAAGAATAATTAGTAAAAATATATATAAAATAACATGTTAATAGTTCTTAGATAATTATAATAAATAACCAGTACATGCATGTACTGTTCTAAGAAAAACTAATGACTTAATATACGTACATATATCATTACAAATTAAAGCAGAAATATAAGTATAGGCTTACAATTATAATATGATTTACAATTTTAATCTTTCCATTTATATATCATTAGAAAGACATATAAATGTTCACCACATACCGAAAACTTAGATATCAAAGACAATTATTTAAAGTAATATGAGTATATGGGGTAATTTTTAAAGGGTTGCAAGGGGAGTCAAAATATTAAATCGAAACAGAAACTCTTAAGTTATTAGGAAAACCTTTTTCTTTGTAATGAAACCGTTTGCTGGGAAGACTCTCATATAAAGTTGCTATGTAAACCTCTTACTCTGCAATGAAGCTGTTTGCTGGAAACGTTTACTCTTTAAAAGTACCCTGAACTCATTGTATATATAAGAGAAATAATAATTTAAACGAAATTTTATTAAGAATAAAATAAAACCATAATGGTTATGGTTTCTGTAAATATTTTATTACAAAAGTGTTTCCAAGGAAAACGTTAATTAATTTGAAAGATAAAAACAATTGAAATTGAAAAAAAGAGCAATGATGATTTTCAGGGAAACATTTTTGAAATACATATATGTACATTAGGGTAGTCCGTCCCGTTTATATGGAGAACATATAAGGTACTAATCTAAATCAAAGGTATAGCTATTGCTAAAGTACTGGTTGCTTGAAAACTCCTTAGAAATACTTGAGTATCACAAAAATGTTCCAAAGAACGAATTTTAGATGTAGATTCGTAATCACCAGTTCCATGGATGCTTTTTAAGAATCTGAAGTAGTTCCGTATGCAAGCGTTCAAGAACTAGTATTATTTAGAACATTTATTATTAACCCAGCAAAAACTCGGAATGACTTTCAGACTTAGCTATTAACATACTTTTCAATGACTGCTACATATCGTAGTCTAATAACATATTATTAATAATGTATTATATAAATACTTTATAATTCATTAGTCGTCGTCCCCGTGAAGCTATAAAAGCTGTATATGTATGTTTTCACGTACTATTTACATTGACTACCTTTTCAAATTACTTGTAGGAGGTTGTGGTAAGTACATGCCTCCAATGATATCACCATTTTAAAATAATGCAATTGTGTAAATTTTAGCATTTTAACTAACTCCTTACATGGCATAGTGCCACATTTAGTACATTCTGGTAAAGACAAAGGTGTAATTTTAGAAGTATGGACTTCATATTAAGTATATAAGTTCACAATAAGAGTTAGAACAACCTCACAAAAAAGGGGGCGGTTATATCATGTCCACGCCCACTTATTATGCTAATTTTGGTATTCTTGAGTATCAACCCTTATAAGATCAGAATGCACTAAATAAGTAGGCGTAGTTATATAACGAACACGCCTACTTTTTATATAAAAAAATGAATGCATGTAAGTGAAAATATGCGAGTCAATTTTACAAATAATTTTTAAATGTATAAAAATTTATACCATAATTTAATATAATTTTTATGATAACCATGCCCACAAACAACCATTTCGCCCACTTTAGTAAAAACTTTTAATGTATACAAATATTCAAAACTTTAATGATAATAGTTGATTATTTTTAACATTATAGAATATCTTTAAATTTTCTAAAAGTGGGCGTGGTCAATAAAAATAATGTAGATATATTTCTTAAGTTATATGCTGATTTTAGTTAAACTTTGCTTTAAACAGTGATCAAAAGAGAAAATTCAAAGCACGTAAATCAAAATCAACAAATACCGCCCAACTAAGTTTATGTCAAGTATGTGCATTAGATTTAAGATAATATTTGTTATACCCTCCACCACCTTCAATGGTGATAGAGGGTATATACAAGTTTGTCGTTCGGTGTGTAACACCAAGAAATATTCCTCTAAGACCCTACAAGGTATATATGTATATATTCTGGGTCCTTGTGAAATTCTGAGTCGATTTAGCTATGTCCGTCTGTCTGTCTGTGTAAAACACACTCACGTTAAAACTAAGAAAAGAAAATCAACCAAATTCACCAGAAATATTTGTTATTATCCTAAGCAGCTTCGTATTGAAAATCAGCAAAATCGGTTCAGGACGTAAATAGTTATGAGTAAAAATTTTAGACTAACTCGAAAAAAAATTACGTTTTTTCCCAATTCTTAAGTATTTTTCTCAGAAACTACCAAAGATATTTTGATGAATTTTGTCACACATTATTTTTTTTTTCTGCCAGGAATCAAGTATGTTAAAACTTTTAACAATGGACCCCGTATTTCCCACAGCCCCCATACAAAGGTACATATATATTTCCGGAAATTAGTTAATCGTTAATAACTCCCCCAAATAAATCGGTATCAACATAAAACTTTGTACATGCAAATATAATATGAATAGAAATCATACTACTAACGTAGATTTAAGTCGGTTCACAATTGGTCATAGCTCCCATATAAGGTCCACTTCCGAAAATCACCTAACCCCACATATTTCATTGATATGAATATGTTTTGTGTACATAGAAATCATTCTATGAAATTTTTTTGAGAATCGGTCCATTATTGGTCATAGCTCCTATATAAGACCCACTTCCGAAAATCACTTAAACGCACATATTTCATTGTCAAATAATACTATCTTAATAATATTCTACACAAATATGTTTTGTATAAATATGAATCACTCTACGAAATTTTTTCCGGATAGGCCCATAATTGGTCATAGCTTCCATATAAGAACCACTTCCGAAAATCACTTAAACCCACATATTTCATTGTGAAATAAAGCTATCTTGATAAAATTCGACACAAATATGTTTTGTTTATATATGAATCATTCTACTAAATTTTTTTCCGGATACGTCCGTAATTGGTCTTAGCTCCCACATAAGGTACACTTCCGAAAATCACTTAAACGCATATAATATAAAGCTGTCGGCAAAGTACGACGTGAATATGTTTTGTGTGCACATAAATCATCCTACCAAATTTTTTCCGGATCGGTCCATATTTAATAATAGCGCCCATATACGGTCCACTTCAAAAAATCACTCATATGTATTGCATTATCAAATAAAGCTATCTTGATAAAATTCGACACAAATATGTTTTGTGTATATATGAATCAGTCTACTAAATTTTTTCCTGATGGGTCCATAATTGGTCACAACTTGCATATAAGGACCATTTCCGAAAATGACTTAAATGTACATTGACAATCAAAATTATAGATAAATCATTCTATTAAAATGTTTTCGAATTGGCCTATTTTAATATGCATTTTTCTAGACCTTAACAAAATTAGTTCGATATGTATAAATGTTAGTACCCTCAATCCGAAAACAAAAATTGTGTCAAGTTATCAAAAAATTAGATAGTTAAATGGGTTTTAATAAAAAAGTAGCTTGCTGGTGGAGGGTATTTAAGATTCGGCATATCCGGATATAATTTAATATTTTATTTTTTATTTAATAATTTTTCACAAATTTACCTCATGGAGGAACTAAACTTTTCATTAGCAATATTAAGCTTTTAATCTAAACTATGAGTAGTTTTAATTTTTGCAATTTTTGTAATTTATTCACTTCATTAATTTAATTACACACATTTTTGTGTGCAAAAAGAAAATAAAAATATAGAAATTTGAGTGATATCTAATTAAATTTAAAAATGTGTATAAAACAAAATAAATATGTCATATTTTAGATTATATGTACATACATATATAATATTTTTATGTAAAATTTTAATTAGACATTTTATATTATATTTAATTAAGCATAATATTTTAATTATTCATTATTAATTTTTATATTTATTTAAATAAGATTTAAAGGATAATTCTAGGATATATAGTTGTATAGCATAGTTGTAGGCTAAACTTATTCAAATACCTTATAGATATGCTAAATATTTGCTGTGTTTTCTTTTAACAAACAAAACTTTGTTTTAGCTATTTGTTTTTGTTTAATCCTTTAACGTTTGTTTGCTAACGTTGAAAGTTAGAGTTTGTTCAATTATTACTTTTAATACTTCAGGATACTTATTACTACTATAATGACTATTGTTGCCAAATAAAAATAAACAAAAATAAAAAAAGTTTTTTTTTATATTCTCTTTTTTCTGGGGAGTAAATATTTTATCAGTGTTAAGATGTCCAGTGAAAAATGAAGTATACTTTTAGGAGAACTTTGTTAAATGAATATTTTAGTATTTTTGGTTACGATTTTCCATTATTTGAATGACGGTATGACATTACTCACTGGGTTACATAAACCATTGTAATGTGCTCAACAAAAAGGTAGAGATAGATTTTTTGTGAATTGGGCAAAATGAAAAATGGAAGTTGTAGTTTTTTTTGTGTTGTTTGTTTAATTTCAACCTTTTCTAAATATTTTTTTGTTATTTGTTGTTTAAAAATTCTGTTGTTTGTTTTGCAAAACAATGTCTGTTTTACAAATAAGTTTTTTTCTGTTGTATAAAAAAACTCATCCAACAATACATAACAACATGTTGAAAAAAAAAGGAAACGGATATAAAATAATGAATACCAACAGCAATTATTTTGAAAACAAATTAAAGCTATTGTACAAAACAAACAATAAGTGACACTTTACAGAAATAAAATAGAAAAAAAATTTGCCGGAAGAAATTGAACTTCAATTAAAAATAAATTAAAATTAATTATTTTAATAGAAAAATATAGTTTTATAAAAAAGTACCTAAAAGTATGCTTTTTTATTTTTACTTAAGATAGCCTTAAAGTATGCTTAATTTTATACAATATTTTTTCAACATCATTAGAAATACAATTTTTTTTATTTTATATATTTTTATAAATTTTATATAATATACTATTTGTACAAGAGATTATAAATTGAACAATTATTTTTGACCATAACCAACATATTGTTTTTTCAAGTTTTTCTCGTTATCGATTATTACTAACCTAAACCCCTAAAAGTATGTCAAACATTTCAATTTTAAAAAATAAATTTAAAAAAAATTTACTAAATCCAATTTATTATAGTTTTATTTCAATTCTATAACAACATAAAAATTTACTTTGCTAAACCATAAAATCAATTTAAATCCCTAAAAATATGCATAAGTTTTTTGCTTGCACATACATATATGGTTATATCATAAAGCCTGTCATAAAAATGTCTATCTATTTATAACTACATATATATTCTTATTGTTGGCTTAAAAAGTACAATATAAAACTTTAATTCAATTATGCATGATTAAACATGCACATTTACTTTAACATGCAAATACGACTAAAAATCCCTACATATTATATAAATGTTATTAGTTTACAATATTCTCTAACTAAATATGTCCATCAACGTCAATAAAATAACAAGTCTTTATTGGTTAAAAATAAATTGTTATTTTCAGTTTAGGTCAGTTTCGTTAAGTAAGGGCTTAATAATTGAAGCAAGAATGACCGCAAAATATGTAGTATGAAAATATATAGCTTATGAAACGAAAGCTTATTCTGGTTCGTTAAATAAAATACAGTCAATTAAATTTTATTTTTCAGTAGTAATATACCCCGTAAAAGTACTTATGGAATGTAGACATGAAAATCAATTGAAACTCAATATTTTATTAAATTTAATTGAAATATATTGTATGACCTTTGAACTTTTATAACACCGGAGATAAAATGTTTAGTTTAATTTCTCACTAACATGTTTAGAGTACTATCTCTGTTTTAAAAATCAAAATAAATATGTATATTCGGATTTAACCATATACTTTTGGATCGGTAGAAGCTGTGATAACAGAATAACCTATTAATAATCTCTTTTTAATCTCCGAAAAGACGAGATCTATTGTAAATGCTATGACGAATCTTATATACCAACCATCAACTCAAATTTTATAATATTTAAGTGAATTTCAAAAGGTGGGACTAGATATGGACGCAAATCTTTGTAAACCAATTATAAAGATATAGTTTACACATCTATTAGATTTAAGCTGATTACGATGATTTCCGCAATATGATCTTATTAGGATTTTGAGTCCATTATAGATCAACATCTTCTAAATTTAAAGATTGAATTAAGTGTAATTACCGATAAATTTTTATAAAGATTTATGTACCCATAGAACTTTTTCATGTCGAATTTCATCGCAGTACACTACTTTCATGTGTAAGCCAGTAATACAGGGGACCTTACATGGGGTTAGGGTCAACTATAGACCAATCCTCTTCAAGGAATTCGGTTCCTATAAAACTTGTCCGTGTCGAATTATATTGCTATACAGTTATTTTCTGAAGTTAGCCTTATATAGATGATAGGGTTAATTATGGTGCGATATGCGCCATAATTCATAATTTAATTTCTAGAAAGATAAAACTGATTTGTGCGAAATTTTGTCGCATAATCGATTTCTGTGAAATCGGGCACCGATTTTGCCTATTTTCAATATTAAAATTTTCTGAACAATAAAGTATATTTTGGAAAAATTGCATCTTCCTATCTCTTTTTTTGTTGACGCAATCGTGCCAACAACAGACAGACGAACATAGCTAGATCATCTAGATCGGACCTCGGATGGGGTCTATGAGCAGCATTTCCATGTGTTACACGCGAAATGACCCCCGGTTATGTCGAGGGGACTTCGTATGGGGTCTGAGATCAATTGGAGATTTGTTTAAGTCCATTTTTTTTTTAAAGATACATTCATATTTTTACCCTACACCACTTTAGTGAGGAAGGTATTTTGAATTTATGCTGTTGTTTATAACGCATAGAATTAATGGTCCTATACCTACCTTTAAGTATACCAATCGGCTCAGAATTATATTTTCTGAGTCGATTAAGCCATGTCCGTCCGTCCGTCTGTCTATACATGTAAACCTTGTAATCAAACTACTGGTCGCATTACTTTTGAACCAAGGACGAACCCTATTGATTTTGGTTGATATCGTTCCATTATTTCACATAGCCCCCATATAATCGGACTCCCTAAATTGGGATTTGAAGCTCATAATTATGCCAAATATATTAATATCCCTACGAAATTAGGCACAACTACGTTCTATATAAGCATAAATGATACTGCAATATTTCGTTATGAGCGGCCCTTATTTAACCCTAGCCCCCTTGCAAAGTCCCCCTCTGAAAATGCTTGAACTTATAAACACGTGTATTTCATTTAAATTCGGAATTAATGTCAACAAAAATCCCTAAACCAAATTTTGTTAGGATCGTTTCATATATAGCTTCCATAAGGAAATCGTTTTTTCATTAAAAATATAACGAAATTAAGAAAAATTCAACACATTTTAGATATACACATAACTGGTGTAGGGTATCATATGGTCGGTCACGTCCGACTATACTTTTCTACTTGTTTTTTTTAACATTATCGTTTGCTAAAAGGTCCTAATCGAAAGATCGATTTTTTTAGAGGTTGTCTGAAATTTTTACTCATAACTCTGAAGCCGTTGGACCGACTTTGCTGACTTTCAATACAAACTGCTCTGGTTAAAAATTAATGTTATAAACAGACAGACAGACGGAAAAATCGACAAATCTAAATCGCGCTGACTTCAGTAAGGATCATAAATGAATGTATATTTATGAGGGCACAAGGCACTAATATCTTTGAGAGGTGCCTTTAAAGGCATGTTTTTTTATTATTTTTCATTTTAGGCGGGAACATCCGCAAGTTCTGTTTTGGGTCCTCCCTAATGTACTATATACTTTTTGATTATTAAGTATATTTTCGATATTCAATCCTAAATTGCCAACAAAGGGGTAAGAAGTTGGTTCATTATTTTAGAAAAACAGGTCTATATCAAAATTATACCTAAAAGTTATTCAGGAAATTCTTTCTAAAAAACAATTAAGAGCAGAAAGACCCATATATTAATCAGCATACCTACATACATATACATAGGTAGGTATGAATGTACATTAAAATACAGATATGTTTACATATATATCTTTGTATATCCAACTTGACATAGCCCACTAAACTTTTATAAATAAACAACAAGAATTAATTTTCCAAAGATTTTCTTTAGTTGTTGCTATTGATGGACAACAACTACAATAAAAACTACAATACTAGGGGCATTATCCTGGAAAAAGGCAGCAACAAAAATAAAACAAGAAGGGAAAACTTAATACAATACTAACCTCAATTTTTCCAATTCATTGCGTAAATCCAAATCATTTGATATTGATTGTTGCTGCTGATTTTGTTGTTGTTGTTGCTGTGGTTGATTGTTTTGTGTAATCCTTAGAGATTTACGTAAATTACGCTCCAATAGTTCGTAATCCTCACGACGCCGATTCATTAAAACATTTAATTGTTTCGACAATAAACGCACTTGATCTCTTAAAGTTAATGATTCTATATAATTACTATTGTCATTATTATTATCTATTATTTGTTGATAATTATTTTTAGCATTTGACATGGGGATTTCATTGTCAGATCTAACACTATTACCACCAAAAATCTCATCATTTTGATTATTTTTATCATTATAAATACTCATGTCAATGAAATCATCATTATTATCGTTATCTTCATTGACATTATCGTTATCGTTAACAAAACGTAAAATTTCACCACTAGAAGTTTCACTATACGAAATACTATCAACGTTAGTATTGTCGACATTAACAAAGTTATCACTGTTATCCTTTTTACCGTCACTATTTCGTAAAATCATTTGTCGTGTGGTGGTCGTTGTCATGCCAGTACTGGTAGTTGTAGGTGATGCCATTGTATTCACTTCCGTCGAAATATCGCGCATTATATTATTCATATCGTTGATAACACTGGCTTGTGTTAAACCGGCAAAACCACCGGTCGTTAAGAGTACAATAGCAATTAAGGGCATAATTACTGCCAACAGGCTGCAATTTGTCAACGACATTTTTAACGTTGTTTCTTTTTGTTGCCCTTTTTGGGTTTTGTTATTTATTTTAAAGACTTTACTTAAGAAAAAAATAAACTTTTTTTAAATATATTATATTCTTTTCAACTTTTCTTATTAAATCATTTTTATTTGTTGTTATAACAAGAAAATAATTTCTTTTATTACTATATTTCTTAAAAAACACTTAATATTTATTGATTCTTTGTTTTCTTGAAATTTATGTATTTTTTCCTTTTCAATAACTTTTTTCGGAACAAAATTTTTCACAATTTCTTAAATATTTTTTATATTAAACAAGTATAATACTTTTTTTTACAACTTCTTTAATTAAATATTAAAGAAGTAAAATATACGTATCCCGATTTACCAGCAACGTACTTTAGCCGACAGTTGAATTAGGACTAAAGTTGTTTCACTGCTTGTTTCGTCCTTTTATACACACCATACAATAGCAAATGCTCTTCTGTTCGTGTTATTCGAGTTGTGGTAAGAGTATGACTAAAGCAAACAGGTTGTTATTACAAGAGTGTTTGTGCGTTGCTATAAGAGAGCCAATGTGTTTTGTAGTGATACTAAGAGAATTTTTTCATTACATTTTGCTCTTCTTTATATGCAGGTAAATGTTATTGTAATAAATAAACTTAAAATGAGTTGTTGTTAGAAAATTGTCGGTGAAATAGAATATTTATATTGGTTGAGAGAAGGAGTATTTAAAAAAAAATTTGAATGTAGAGGATTTGAATATGTATCTAAATATGATTAATTAATTATGTCATTCTTAAATAATCTGAAATTTTTTAAATCCGAAAACGACAAAGTACGAGTTTCTACTTAAATCCGATCCGTCTATTAACAAGCCAATGGCGATTTCTGTAAATAATCTGGTCTATAGTATAAATTGTAGATTAGAGTCCATGACTATAGTCTTGTCTAAATAATTTAGTCAATGGTGTGGATTCTGGTCTAATGTGCAGTTTATAGTCAGGACTATACATTAGAATTTAGTCTATATTCTGGACTAAAGTATAGTCTGTATTATGGTTTAGTGATTAGCCTGGAGTATAGTTTGGTCCATAGTCTGGACTATAGTTTATTCATTAGCTTTGATTTTAATATAGTCCATAGTCATGTCTATAGTCTAGTCTATTTAATAGATATGTCATGTATATCCTAAATCTCTTTATCAACTGTTAAAGGAATGTGTTAAAAGGAATTTGAAGGGGGACTAACCGCAGCCCATATTCTTGTTTTCTCGCTGTGTAAATGTCGTGTCGTGCAGAATGATGAATTGGTTACATGTTGATCAATGGCTAAAGAGGCCCTTAAATCAGTATTTAGAGTCGGATGTGGCATATGACTCATCCATAATCAACTGTTTGGGAGCAATCCCAGACAATATTGGTTACCAAACCATATTTTGATAGAAGCTTTTGTCGATTTGTGTCGATTCTACATGATCCAAATGTGATTCCATCACATTCTCCTTCCCGGTCATATAACGGGCTGCAAACTGGCTCAGGTTTTATCGAATATACAATAATGATATTCGAATATTTACTGATAGTCAGGCTGCCCTTAGGACTATAAGTAGTGTTTATACAACACCACACCTGGTCCTAGAATGCCGGTCATTCCTAAATGAGATCACGAAACATTCCACAGTAGGATTGTACTGAATTTCAGGTCATCCACAGATACCTGGCTATACCATTTCGGACTCTCTTGCGAAAGTGGGCTCCGCACTAACCGCTCGATTTGTGATAAACTCTACGAGCTTGCGCAACACAGATGGTCGAATGAGGCTACCTTTGGACTGTCGAAGATCATGACTCACGTCGTATGACTCACGAAGATCAAAAGCCCTAATACAGTTTCCTATAGCGAATCTACAAAACTTAACTGTAGGGGAGACTGGTCACTGGAACTTTTGGGCTCCATACTAGAAGACTGAACCTTCCCAGCAATGACTTATACAGGAGTGGTCAAGACGAAGAGGAAGAAGAGTGTATTAATCACTTCCTTTGTCTGTCTCCTGTCCTAACTGATAGACTAAATAAGCTAGCAGTTAATTTCCTGCATGATCTAACGGATCTATCCGAGACGACAAACCGGTTTGTATATGAATCCAGAGTAATTTTGTCGATGTGTATTAATATACTTTCTTTTTTATAGCTATTACAAAGGGATCAACGATATGGACCCAACCTAGTGCTAATAGCAATTGACAATCTCCTAACCTTACCTAGAGTGCCGGTCCTTGTCCCATTCTACTACTATTTTTATCGATCGATGTAGTACGATTTCTCTGGATATGCTCAAAATAATTGTGTAAATGTAATGCTGAGAGTTAATTGAGTGAGTCGCTGATCTGATATCTAAATATTTTTGCATAAAAACATTTGGAATCTTAAACAAAACGGTCATAAGATCTATTCCGACCTATGATTAGTCTGGTAGAAGGAAGTAGAAATCATATCCCTTCTACCAGACTGGCTTAGTTATCGAACACGATCGACGAATGAGCGACTGAAAAATCGGAGGTCAGGCAGTCCACTATTACCACAAAATGCTATCTTTCACGAAAAGAACATTCTCTTGGACTTTCTTGGTACCTGAGAGAAATTCATTAAGGTTTCTTGTGCATACTTACAGGACACTTTATGATTGGACCCATGTTACTTAGATTGTTTGGGCTACCCGTGTAACTTTATTTAAACGAATAAGATAAATAGACACTGACCTTCGCTTTGCAAGAGCTCAAACTGTGATATCTTGGTACAATCGTCTATTATGAAATTTCAAATTTGTTAAAAGTTCCAAATGAATCACTCTGGAAATCTCAAAATTCCATACATAACTGCGAGTTTCCCATATAACCTAACCAATAATGCCAAAAGAAGTTATTTATATACATATACCTATTAAGGTGACCATATTGCTAAATACCACACACACAAAAGAGAATCATCAAAGTTCTCTTAAATATTAAACACATAGCTCTCTTTCAACTTGTATTAAGAGCGTTAATACATTTCTTTTGGCTTGAAACAAATGGCCATTTGTTAGGTTTTTTTGCCTCCTTTTTGAGTTGTGTTTTTATTTTCAATACCCAGAACGACAGATGTTTTTCTGAATTATAAAACCAGCAGCAGCATGTACGACGTTACAGGTTTTTTCACATTTTGTTTGTTTTTTTGTTCATTCTATAATATTAATAAAAATGTGTCTGATTTTTTTTCGCAGGGGTTTTTGTTTTGTTAAAGTGCACCCGCGCAACAGTTTGTAGGTTTATGTGTAGTTTGTTTTTTAAAATTTTCTTTTCATTTTGCCATTTGATGTACTTGTGTGTAGCTATTTTCAGTAATGAGTATTATCGAGATACATAGTCGTAAAACTCGTAAAATAAAATGTTCAACAAAAAACTTTTCAAAACAAACATCCACAGTATGCAGAGTAGTTTTGCACAAATATGTATCTGCAATAATGGAAGTCTAGTAAAAATACTACTTAGTACTCTTACTAACAGTTTGTATGTAACTGCAGTAGAAGTTAATGTAAATTCAGGTAGATTGTATGTAGTTGGTTTTATTCAGTTACTACTCATTTTTTATGTCATTTTTGTGTATTTATCTAGAATACACTCTACTCTATTAAGTTCATGAAATGTATTTTATACATGCAAAAATAAATTTTAAATTATTAAATGTGGTCGATTGCATTTTATGGTCCCTTGCCCTCCCTCTCTGTGTTATTTTAATGAATGAATATAAAAAGTAGTAAAAACAACAAAATATTAAGTCAGAAATTATTGTTTAAAATTGTAGTTAAGTTCAAAGGGGTTTTATATGTTGTACGCTACAATAGACTTGTTAGGTTTGTTTAATGGGTGATGTATTCGGCTATATGTATAAACAATATTTTTTTTCGAAAAGCGGACTTAAACATATGTATGTGCACACATATGTATATGTAAATGGATCGATCCTTTCGTCATTTAGCTTAACCATTTCCCAGCAGTTCGACGGGACAGTCCCGAACTGACCACTTAACCTACCACTTGTGGTGGCCCCTAGCCACCGTAGGACATGGGCTTGTCCTACGAGGAAGTCAATCGTCAATCAAGAGACGATTGCCTCCGCTCTCGCTTACAAAGGGGACACTAAAGTGACGACTGTCTTCATTCTCGTTTACAAAGAGTTTATTTGTGACGAAAGACCAAAAACATACGAATTGGAGGTGGTAAGATATTAATGGAACTAAAATTTAAAAATTTCAAGTGTCTACTCTCTAGAATACTATGGGACAATAATGTGACGATTGACCCGAAAGATATAAATTTGAGTCAACCAGATGGTGGCACATTAGTAGAAAGTAACAATCATTTCTCCAAAAGATGGGTAAAATAACTACTTTCGGAAGTACAACAAAAAAAAACAAGTTTTAATCTCTAGGTTACTTGAGGACAGTAAAGAGACGACTGTCTCCGCTCCCGCTTACAAAGAGGACACTAAAGTGACGACTGTCTTCATTCTCGATCACAAAGGGTACATTCGTGACGAATGACCCAAAACATACGAATTACGATCATCCAGGTGGTTAACTATTAGTGGAAATTACTGTCTTTTTCGTATGTATTGACTCTTTGTCGAACTGATGGGTTATTAGAATTGTGCTGAATTGTTTTGACATACATACATATGTACATGAATGTCGAAGTGCCTATTTCACGGTGGTCTTTTCCATCCACTGGGTGAGCTAAAATGTAATGACTCACCACCGCCCCATTGTGTTTCTTACACGCCGGTGGCAATTTACGTGTATGGATGCTGGTCCATTATACGCGCACTTTGCTGTAGTATTCGAGCTATCTAATCTCTTGCCATAGTAGCCCCGTTGGGGAAGGACAGGTGTCATGAGCAAGCTCAATCTAACCACGACAAGGAGAAGACAATCACTGGTTAGAGTCAATAGAAGGGGCGGACCCAACATCAGGTGAAAACACCCAATTAATGTCATGAGAATGTCATTGTCCCCACAAACATTCTCATCATCTAAAGAATCACCGCAGTGCATTCCTGGATCTTATATGTCGCCAAACCACACTACTGAGATGGCTTCTATTGGTTTGGCAACAGCACCTAAAGACGTATTTGGTAGGCCGAAATACCCAAGATAATAAATCAGGATCCCTCTTCATGAACCGATCTGTAACAAAGGATGTAAGAATTTCCAAAGTCGCGACAAATAGTCGTGTAGCATGAATCAATATATCCTGTTGAAATAGCAACTACTGAACGCTAACCTGACAATTCCCCAGCATATACCGGCTCTCTACTACACGATCGGTTATAAATACCGATCGGGTTCAGGAATCCAACATATGCTGCCTTGTACACAGACCTGTACAATATAGATTTAACCAACGCATTATATATAGGGTATATCAGCCCTTAAAGCAACAGTATCATCCCGCGAATTTGGGTTTAAACCAAAGCCACTACGTGGATCCCGAAGGAACCTCAACCAACTCACCAGCCAGGACAAGTCCTGTGGGCAACTGGCCACCCGTAGTACCAGATTATGTGGTTTTCTGGTTAGACTTCTTTTCAATTCATGCAAAGACGAGGCCAGGCATTGAATTGTAAAAACCAGTTTATAGAACTGGCAGACTAGAGGTAATGGTAGCACTTCTTTACCCCGGGATTGCAATACACCATGATGGGACATTTTTGGTAAATTACACAGGACAGAAAAATTTTGAAAAAGTCTAAACCCTGAAACCGGGTCTGACCTCAGATTTTCTCCATTACATCTGGGATTAGAGATATTATGTCCTGAAATTTGAGAAAACGCCATTTATGGCCCCTTTTGAGACGTTATAACAGTGCCAAGACAACTTTATTTGTAAATTATTGTTTAGCATCAGAAAGTCCATTCTATTAGCTTTAAAATGAAGTCTTAACATCTAACATGTCTTATTTTTTCTTCTAGATATCTTAGCTTTAAATTTTAAAACCTATAGTTTTTGGTATATTCACGGTTTTTATAACCTGAACTATATAGTGCGCAAGGTATTATGCAAATTTAATATTGTTTATAACTAAAGAAATATGGGATCCATACCTATCAGACCTATCATTGCTGCCCCGTTGCTTGATGATGGGATGGCACCCAAAGACGTATTTGATAGACCGCAATTTATCAAATAAGCCGAGGCTTTGTTCTTACTCACAGAGAACACATAGTGGTAAATCTGGTATAAACAGAGTAACCTCTGAATATACCTTGACAAGGAAGGAAAATTCAATGGTATTACTTGTATAATATACTTTTCATCACCATACAACCATTCATTCGACACACCCATAGAAAACAACATCCGACACCTACACTCTAGCTATACGGGCGGGGGAGGACATTTATCCTGTATCATATACATTTAACACCAACTCATTTCAAATACTTAGTCGCAGAGTGTGACCTTCGGTAGCTTAGTAGTTAGTATTCCACCTCCGGTCTGGTGTGTTCGTTCCTCACATGAGACACTGGTTGAGAGCGCACAACAGGCCCGATAGAGGCCTAGGTGTATTTCTTCGGATTTGATGTAACATACATCCTCCTTTCAAAATAACTAATAAACTAACTAGTCTCAGAGTAACTTCACTGTGGGTCAACAGCACCGAAATTATTTCAAATTATAGACTTCTCCAATAACCGGGAATATGTGGTTCTCTGGCCCGACCCCATGTGAAATCATTCCAACCAAAGGCCGAGTATACATTTGATCATTACCAGTTAATAATCCCGGCAGCCTAGAGGTATTGGTAGCACCTCTTTTCCACGGGATTGCAATCACATCAAGATGGGGTCTTTCAATTCATCAATTTCATTCTTCTTCTTCAAACAGAATTTCGGAAACACAAAATCGTCTTGAGAGGTCTCTCGCCTTCAATTCATATTGATAGTTGCATGAGCTATTTCTTCAGTTGAACCGATATCAATCAATTAATCAAAATATTTGTAATTAACACTTATTATCTGTAGAAATTTTCATTTCCAAAACTACTTCCTTTCAGGCCGGACAAAGCTTTAAAATTTATGAAGACCTTAAATTTTAATTATGGACCAATATTTCTGAATGACAAAATCATTATGGGTATGGATACACTGATCGGAATTAAATACGAAATTGCTATAAAATTTTACATATAATATAGGGTATCGGCATGTTATAATAAACCAAATAGAATTTTCTAAACTTTTTTATTTTTTGTCAAACTTAAAGTTCCATTATTAGAATATTTGCAACCCTTTCTTTATTTATATATGCCGCGTTTACTCGGTGACTGAATTGTCTGAATGGTGGCTGGTTGTCTGCAGAATGGTTGGCTGACTGCCCTCCTTACTGCATAGATTGCATGCATGTTTCTTTTATGTTCTATATATAATGTAAACTTCTTATTTTAACTATTTTTCTTGTTTGTTTGTTTTTTTTTCTGCATAATACACTCACTTTGTTGCACATGGGAAATGTATGATGTCTGTATATCTTATTTTTGTGTAAAACATTCATGTGTGTGTTTGTATGTTTGTAATCCAATGTTTAAACAATTGCATTTTTTATCGCGCCCTGCCACATAGAGTAACTGACATTATGGTAGAACTACCTAAATACACACAGCTTATACTTACATACATACATACATACGTATGTATATTTATGCACAAATGCAAGTAAAATTTTAAAGTAAAATTCCTATGTATGTATGTCTACCGTTGTAAATTGTTTGGGTTACCATAGTCAACGTTATATTACAACTCTACAATTAAGTATCAAAGTGCAGTAGTGCAACAACATCATCACCACCAGCAACTAAAAGCAACAGCATGTACTATGTAAATATGTATATGTATGTATGTGTATTTATAGTAGTTGCAACTTCAATAACTCAACTTGCTTCATTTTTGGGCGGTTATTTGCTTGGTGTTACGTTTTTGGTTAAGTCGGTTTTATTTTATGACATTTGCATACATTTTAAAATTTATTATTTGTTGTACGAGTACATTATGTTTTTCGAGCCACATGCACAAAGATAGAATATGTACTCCTAGGACTTTTCCATAGAATACACACATACTGCAAAAAAAAAGCTTTATGCCACTACGATAATATGACACTGTATGAACTTTGTACTGTTAATGCAGCAACCAGTATCAGCGTTTTGTCCTTAGTTGTTTGGTAGTTCATGTTGCATCATCATCTTCTTCTTGTTGTTTGTCATATAAAGTTTGCATTTTAACTGGCATTTTATGCGTATTTTGCATATTTTTATTTTTGATGAGATTCATTAGGGCCTAACCACAAAATCTTAGTCATGAAATGTATAAGACCATTGGACATGGATTCTAATCAAATCGTACTCCGAAAAATTCGAAACACATAAGGTCCCCTTCAGTAAATTCATTATTTTCTCTTGATATTAATAAATGAAAATAAATAGATATGGTCAAATATGGATCGATCATTATCAATTTTGGTATTGATAAATTGATTCCCATAGGTGAGTTTACTAGCTTGGCTAGCTAGTAAGCGACCTCACTCGGAGGCCTTGTGGCCCATTGTGATACCCTTAGAATTGTCATTCCCTAATATTGAGAGATATGATTTCCCTCCCTTATTTCGTTGACTACTTGGTTCGTTCGGTCTCCGTGAAAACCAGCCGGTGTTTCTAATAAAACAGTTCATGTTTACTAGTGACGCATCTCTGAGACAGTCCAGATCATGGAAAAGAGCTCTACCAATAGGGAGTAGTCTGTGCTCTTGTAAGGCTGGGCAGTCACATAAAAAGGTATTGTACCGATTCCACTCCTTCGTCCAAGCAGCTTCTACAGTAGCTATAACGTGGTTAGCCCATACGTAGTAATTATACCAGTTAGAAGCCTAATCGAGTTCTTACTAAGAGACCATCTAAGTTCCGTCTCACTCAAAGCCCATTCATCTATATCCTTTTGCGGAAGAGTTAAGTCTAGGGATTCCCGGATGCCCTCATGTAACGGAACCCATATCAACTCAACGTGATGTTGTGTCAGTTGTGCTAATGATTGAATACAATTCAGAAGACATTTTGACTTAATAACATTGGAGTTAAGAGCCTTGATTGATACAAGGCTGTCCAAGTATATATGTAAAGTCGAATTTTCGAGATTTAGTTCCCGGATTCTTCTCGCAGTTGTATAGAAAATTTAGTTTTTCGGAGAAGATTCCCGATCCCGTACCCCTTTCTGTCTTTGAGCCATCAGCTTATTACAGTGTTCGCGACCCAATCATCCCTTGTCGGTATTCTGGTCTTGAATGACCTATTAAAGTCCATTGTAGAAAGTATGTAGTCCGTTTCCTGCCACATGATTGGCCTGCCTATCTTTTGTAGGATGGTGCCATGACCAATGCGGTGGTGCTTCAGTCCGTTCGACTGTTTAAGTCGTAGAGCAGATTTAGAAGAAATGCATTTGATATATGTATCAAGGGGAGTTATATTTAGCATCGTCTCTAGACTAGCATGAGGGGTGGAGCTCAAACAGCCAGTGATTGCAAGACATGATTGTACCTTGTATTACCTAAAATTACGCCAAAATATTTGGCTTCGCTTGAGGTATTCAGAATGGTACCATTCAAACGCGGAGGTCTGAATTATGGAATTTTCTACCAGAACCAGTTTTCCTTGGCCCATTATAGTAGAACGCTGAGAGCTGATTCCATGAGTTCACTTATTGTGGGAAGAAATTTCCCTTGAATAAGAAGCACAACGTCGTCAGCATATGCGACTACTTTGAAGCCCATCCTAGTGAGTCTGAAAATGATTTTATTCCAAGATTCCACAGGAGTGGAGATATGGCAACACCTTGTGGTGTGCCCCTTGTCGCAACTTTCCTTGTCTTACCAATACCCATATTGGAGTTAATGGCCAGTTTTTTATCCGCTGATCAACACCTAGGTCACGTTAATTGATTCCCATAAAACTTGATCAACTCAAATTTCATCATTGCATTTTCTGAGGGAGTCCTATAAAACTCCTTGATAATGTTAATGTAGGGTATCATAGCATGATCGACTATACATACTTTCTTAATTCTTTGAATACTACTGCCGATTTAATGGTAGGTACATAAGATTCGGCATAACCGAATATACCACTCTAACCTGTTAATACTAAACAGTTCATCTTTGTTTGTTGATCACATAAAGCCTAGTTATTTTCAAAATGAATAAATAGCATAAGTATATACCAGAATAAAATTAGTTTTTGTTCCATAACTCCTTATCATAGTCTCTAGCATTATCCTTTTTAAATGTGAGTACGAAAAAAAAACAAACATAATATGTTTTACAAAACATTGCATGTTATTATAATTCCATGTTTAGATCTAAAACCTCGCATGATGCAAGTAAGTACATAAAAAAATTTTGTACAATAAGTAAAAACATTCATAAAGACCCCAATAGTTTTAAGGGGTGTCAATGTAACGACAACTTTGGTGTCTCCTTGTAAACAAAGTGAGGTATGCTTATAGTCTGTGAAGGGTCAATTGACTTTCTAGCACTTAAATGTTTGGTAAAAACTAGTTCGTAATACCCCTAACAAACTGCGGGGACTTACTTACATACATATATATGTAATTATATCTAATGCCATAGTTGTATGAATATCTCTGTTGCATATCCTTTTTCTATAAATTTATGTATGCTGTGTTTGGCTTTGTATATGTGTATGTATGTGGTTTTCATTATCCCTTTTTATGTTTATACTTTTTATACATATCTGGGTATGAGCTTTAATTTACATTCCTGTTTATTTTAAGTCTTTTTTTTGTTCAATGTACAGACAATAAAACGCACACATACATGCATACATATGCATGGGTTTGTGAATGAATATAACTGTCAGTTGATTTTTATTATACATTCTTCCACCATGTGGCACTTTTAAACCAGTAAAAGAGTTGCAACAAACAAACAGAACGATGCACCATTCACATTTACATACATACATCTACCAACATTCATACTTATTCCTATTCGTATTATGGTCACTGTGTTGCGGAGGTAATGGTGTGTAACACTATGTCAGCGATTAAGTTGCTTGCTGCATGTTGTTACTGTTGCGGTTTACAAATTTTTATATTTTTCATACCCTACAACAGCAAAGTGAAATAAAAGTATTTCTAAAAATTAGACCTGAAGGTGAAAAATGTAAATCTTTTGCATCAAATACTAATAAGGCTAACTCAGAGATAGTAGTTCTTGGGCCAGTATTCACAAAATATACCATAACCGTTCGCAATAAACTAAGGGGAATCCAATCAACACAGAACCTTTGTTTTATGATAATTTCCAAATTTCCAGGGTCTTCATTGATATTGAAGGTCTTCTCAATAACGTTCAAATGATATTGTTATCCAATCCATTGACCGGATGCTCTTTGCCTGGATACTCTAAAGAATAGGTGGACAAACATTCACCGACCCGGTTGATAAAGTTAAACTTTTAGTTGCGATCAACCACTGCCCGAGCTTGAAAAGGTGTCAGTAACTATGGCTAATATATTTTTTTCGAACACGTGCCGTTATCTAATCTTTTCAGCATTCTATACCGACAAATTTTATGCATGCTGGAAGATTCCTAATGCACTTTCCAAAGTTATGGTTAGTATGGTTAACTTCCATCTTGTCAAATACCTAGAGAGCAAAAATTTAGTTAACTTTCTACAATATGGCTTTCGTAGAAATCGTTCTACATGAGACCTTTTGGAGAAATGTTATCATTCCATTAACTATTTTGGTTGTAGATATTTTCAAGGCGTTTGATAGAGTTTGGCATGGTGCACTTGTATCAACACTAATTGCATTTGGTGTCGGTAATAATACCTCTCGATGTATTTCTAGCTTTCTCAGAGATCGCACTATACAAATTGTTATAAATAGGATCTCGGCAAACAAGCTCAAGATAAATTCACGGGTCCCGCAAGGCTCCGTTCTTTCCCCTACCCCATTTCTTATCTTCTCTATCTACTCTTTTGCCGACGACAGCAATATCTACCATTCTTATTCGTTCAACTATAGGCCAACGCTTCTAGGGATTGGGGCAATGAAACGCAATATGAATTAATCTATCAATCACGACTTGATAAAAACCTGTGTCGTGTTAAATGAACGCAAGACTCAATGTTGTTTTGAACACATCTAAAACTCTTGATGTTCAAGCATGTTCTGAGCATGAAAATACGGTGCGATGTCCGCTGGACTAAGCACATTCTTCGAGATCTTCCACTATCCTTCTGCATCAATATAAAGGCAGACCATCAATTTTAAAGATGTCATGTATAGCCAGATCTTTTTAAGATCGCAAAACCTGACTACACGAGGTTGCGATGGTACTAGTACCGAAGACTTCTCCGAAGTAACCCAATCAGTCGAATACACCTTGGCTGGGCCATCACCAAGAAATTTTTTCCAAAATTTAACCAAGATTTAACCTGACAATTTCCTGATTTTGGAAGTGACACTCCCCTAAAGGCTCATTTCCGCATACACCGTAATCGGTGTCGAATACGAAATTTCGTATATTTGTACCGAAAAAAGTAAGTTTTTTCGTCGCAATTGCATGAAATTTCGTTTTCTATGCCGATTACAGTGTATGCGGAAACATGCCTTAATACGGAAGGTCTATGGCATATCCATTGCTTCCGTGCATTCCGCAAACACTAATCCCAGAGCCAAATCACCTATCGGCATTTAGCGAAAAGCAACAGCGTCGAAAGACATAGCACTCGATTTTTGTTATAACAGTCTTGTAGTAAATGAGCGACATATATTACAGTAGTAGTCTGTTTCAATAGGTTTAAATGTTAGGACCTGAGTAGTTTTTTATAATTCTAGTTGCAAGTGAAGGGTATTTGCATTTCACCTTAACTGAATATAGAACTTTTAAAACTGTTGTGTTGTCAGGACTATTGTTGTTGCAATTTAATTTTCATTTTCTTCCTTCAAAAATATAGAAAACAAAAAAAAAAAACACACAGTAAAACATTTCCATAAGTACTCGTAACAACTGAAATGAAAATTAAGTTAATTTTATCAACACAATCTTGTTTTAAATGCAACACAAACATGGCTTAAATATAATAGTGTGCCAACCTGTGCAGAAAGAAATAAACGCTTTAAAAAATACGTTACATTTGCGTTTTAACATTTTATTATTCATTAAAAAGGTCCACGTGCACAGTTAAGAATATTCTGTTAATATGCATAATTTCTTATTTTATGGTTTTAATTATGGTATAGTCTGGTCTGCGTTATTTTGCAATATCGCCTTTTTGTTGTGGTTCCTGCTGTTGTTGTTGCTATTATTATTGTTTTTATTTGGTCATTTGAAATGCCAGTGGGGAGTTATTTAAAATAATTAATATCCTTAAAGTACACATTTATGGCAATAACCTCTCATTAAATGTTTATGTCTATACATGCATACAAATAAGTTAACAAACACACACATACATATATACTTATATATGTACATACACAAGATCTCAACGATATACAGTTATTGTTTGAAAGTCTTCATACTCCCTTGATTATTTGAAAATTTAAGACTATAATAGTATTTTGCACTTAATCGTTATTGCGTTAAGGTGAACCACATACTTTTGTGGTTTTATTTGTAATATGTACCCTTGCCTGTAAGTAAACTTTTGTTTGTAACTGTATATTGCTTTTCTCTCACCTGTATGGTTTGAACTTTGACTTTGTAAATAGTTAATTATTTAAAGTAGTACATTTGTATTCGTTACACTAGACTAAATATTCAGTTACTGATGCATACTTACTTTTGCCATTTATTTATAAAAAAAAAATGAAATTGTGCGGTTAGATATTTTTTAATTTAAATGAAAGCGAGTAAAATGGTTAACTATAGAATATTTAATATCATCCACCTTTAACTAGAACTATATAAGCGTTGAAAAAGGTAAACAACTTAAAAATACCTTTACCTATACCGAAAAGTACAGCCTCGATCTCTGAATTGGTTTCATAGTTACTAAAGCCGTTAATATGAACAACCTTTGCAGTTTGATGGACATAAATCTCTTCATTATGTTATAGTTATGGAAAATTTACACAAATTTGAATATTGATTCAATATTGGATCACGATTTCACCTAGACTTCCAGGATAATAGTTTTAAGATACTTAAATATGTATATTATGTATATAGGCCCATTATTGACCCTTGCCTCATTTATAGAAAATCGAGTAGAGGTTGTATTTTTGGTATTTCGCTTAACGATCTTGTTTTTTTAACTATGGAGTATGAGAGTATTATTAAAAGTCTCAGACTTAGTGTTCAAGGTGTTCAATTATTTTGAGGGCAAGAGCCCATGCATCGTCTCCAAAGTTTGCGTTTGTATGGGAAACAAGTTAAAGCGCTATATTCGGCTATGCCGAATCTTAAATACCCTCCACTAGCTGGCTACTTTTTATTAAAAAACATTTAACCAAAATTTTTGTTTCCGTATTGAGGGTACTAACATTTATACATATGCCGAACTACTTTTGATTAGGCCCAGAAAAATGAATACATATTAATAGGCCAGTTCGAAAACATTTTATAGAATGATTTATATATACACAGAACATACTTGAATGTTGAATTTTATCCGGATATAATCATTTAATAACTTTGACTGTCAATGTGCATTTAAGTAATTATCGGAAATGGTCCTTATATCAAGGTTGTAACCAATTATGGACCGATAAGGAAAAAATTTCGTTGAATGATTTATATGCAAAAAACAATCAAGTCGAATTTTACTCCAATATATTTATTAATTAATGTGCGTTTAGGTGATTTTCGGAAGTGGACTTTATAGAGGAGCTGTGGCCAATTACGGGCCTATCCGGAAAAAATTCCGTAGAGTGATTCATATGTACACAAAACAAATTTGTGTCAAATTTTATCAAGATATCTTTATTTGATAATGAAATATGTGCGTTTAAGTGATTTTTTGAAGTGGACCTTATATAGGAGCTATTACCAAATATGGACCGATCCGGAAAAATTTTGTAGAATGATTTATATGCCCACAAAACATATTCAAATCGTAATTTATCCCGATAGCTTTATTATCCAAAGATGATTTAAGTGATCTTCGTAAGTAGACCTATCCGGAAAAAGTTTCATAGAGTGGTTCATATAAAGACAAAACATATTTGTGTGGAATTTTATCAAGATAACTTTATTTGACAATGAAATATGTGCGTTTAAGAGATTTTCGGAAGTGGGCCTTATATGGAAGCTATGACCAATTATGGGCCTATTCGGAAAAAAAATTCGTAGAGTGAATCATTTTTAGTCAAAACATGTTTGTGTCGATTTTTATCAAGATAGCTTTATTTGATAATGAAATATGTGCCTTTAAGTGATTTTCGGAAGTGGGCCTTATATGGGAGCTATGACCAATAATGAACCGATCCATAAAAAATTTGGTAGAATTATTTGTATGTACACGAAACATATTCAACTCGAATTTTATCACAATAGCCTTATTTGTCAATGAAATATGTGCGTTAAGGTCATTTTCGAAAGTGGACCTTATACGGGAGCTATGACCAATTGTGGACCGACTGAGATCTACGTTGATAGTATGATTTCTGTTCATATTATAGTTATTAATGATAAACTAATTTCCGAGAATATATACCTTTGTATACGGGCTATGGGAAATATTGGATCACATTATATTTCTATGTACAAAATTTTGTGTTGATACCGATATATTTGAGGTAGTTATTATTGATAAATTAATTTCCGGTAATATATACCTTTGTATAGGGGCTATGAGAAATATTGGATCAATTGTAAAGATTTTGAACATTATTTTCCGGTAATATATACCTTTGTATAGGGGCTATGGGAAATATTGGATCAATTGTAAAGATTTTGAACATAATTGAATATCTTTGGTAGTTTCTGAGAAAACTTCTTAAGAATTATGAAAAAAAAGTAATTTTTTTCGTGGTAGTCTGAAATTTTTAGTCATAACTTTTTACGTTGTGCACCGATTTTGCTGATTTTCAATACCAAACTGCTTAGGATAATAATAAATATCTGGGATGAATTTGGTTGATTTCCCTTGCTTAGTTTTAACGTGATCATGTTTTAGGCAGACAGACAGACGGACATAGCTAAATCGAATCAGAATTTCATAAGGACCCAGAATAAATATACTTCGTTGGGTCTTAAATGAGTATTTTTTGGGGTTACACACGGAACGACAAACTTATATATACCCTCTATCACCACTGATGGTGATACCTTATGGTAGGAAGATTCTTCTCGCAAAAGTTTAATTCTTTCGTACTGTAAGATAATCGGAGTCAACGTCCGAGTGTGAATAGTTTTTTTCTAGACAGTTTAACAACTACCAACTCCGGGGTTTCCATGTGTTTAATCTGCTTTAGATAAGAAGCAATGACAATGCCAGTCCTCTGACGTAAGACTAAGAACAGGTTGCCACTTAATATAAGCCAGATGTATCCTGGATATGGATAATTTAAAGAAACCCGTGCTAAAAGTAATAAAATGTGGCCGATTGATTTTATTCAAGCACCTGCAATATACATAATTAGATTAAAAACAGGATTTTTTTAATAATTACTACTTTACGATGATTATTTTCATTTCAATGTTCTCAATGTCAGTGTGTATAATTAAGAGTGGTCTGGTTATTAAACAATCAACATGTACATTTATAAATTCAAAATTATGCATTCGCCGTCTTTATGACAATCTAATTGAAGGCACAAACCAATTGCAAGGAAATAAAATTTTTATTTTCAAATATTAAGTACCAACATGATGACTATTGAAATTGTCTTTGCAAATTCCATAACAAAATTTTAATTGCAAAAAACACTCAAATCGTAAAAAGTTAAATTTTTGTAGGAATATTAACTATAAATAAATTTATAGTATCGATTTCTTGAATTCAGGCGTTTAAGTTAAGTGATAACTATTGTTATTGTAAGCATGAAAGAAACATATGCAACTTCTTTTTCATACTTCCTAGACACTCATCGTACATAAATTGGTGATATATGATAACATTAACCGGCATAATTTTCAGTTACTTTATTTAAACGAAGTAGTAAAAACAAAACAAATTGCCATCATTAGGTTTCATTATTTTAAGTGAAGAAAAGAAGAAAAAACCCAAAAACAAACAAGGCCAAATTGCTATTGTATTAAATATTCATGCAAAAATATTGCTACAAAAACTGGTGGGATAATTACGGATTGACTGAAATTATAGCAATACAAAAGCAGCATCTACCGAGGGCAACATTGACAGAAGCATTTCTAAAGCTGAAATGTTTGTCAATGTTTGTCAAGAAAGCACCCTGACTTTTCTTGTCGTAAAAAGCAACAATTCAACTTATGAAACCACTCTGAAAATATTGCCTGGAGTAGATGCTGCCAGTGTGTTTATCATATTGTACTTATTTAAGGTAACATTTTCCAAAGTTCTAGATACCTAAAATTTGAAAACTTTTACATCGCCATCAAAACCGATTTTGATGATTAAAACATATTTAAGATATGAGGCGGCGCTTACAGCCGAACGGCTCTTTACATTAGGTGAACTGGCCAATAGCGGTTATAAGACATGTCATCAATGTATACTGGACACATTGGAAGGTTATACACAATCATCGGACGTGCCGGATCATATACCAGACACAGAATATGTCGGAAACTTTGAAACGCTGATCCCAGATAGAATGTCTTGGTCAAGCGGAACATTAGAGCAAATACCATTAGGAATCCGTTGTTACACGGATGGCTCTAAATTGGCGGACAAAGTGGGCTGGGTTTCTAAATTGAAGATACAGAAACAGAAATATACCACCGTTTACCAAATCATAACACAAGCTTCCAGGCAGAAGTACGAGCAATAAAGGAATGCGTAAATTGGATTAATATATTTACCGACAGCCAGAAGGCAATTAGGACGATATCAGGCGATAGAACTAAATCTAAGACCATACTGGATTGTAAGAAAGCTTTAACTGAATACTTTCCCAGAGGTAAGGTGCACATCATATGGGTACCAGTCCACTCGGGAGTAGTCGGTAACGAAAGGGCGAATGTAATATCTTTAAAAGGAAAGGAGCAAGAGGCAGTTAACCTGACAATCGCAAAACCATTTGACGCAACAAAAGCTGAACTAAAAATATGGGTGAGAGAATCCCATAATGTGTGAGAGAATCCCATAAGGCCTCTTGGAATAATGAAATAGTGGGTAGAACCACGAAGATCCTATGGCGTGACCCTGATGAGAGCAAGACGAAAAATCTCCTCAAAATGAGCAAGTCTAAAGTTAGTATGATGGTACACGTATTCTGAGTGGACACACATACCATTAGGAATCCGTTTTACACGGATGGCTCTAAATTGGGGGACAAAGTGGGGCTGGGTTTCTATATTGAAGATCCAGAAACTGAAATATACCACCGTTTACCAAATCATAACACAAGCTTCCAGGCAGAAGTACGAGCAATAACGGAATGCGTAAATTGGATTAGACTAAATATGGCGCCCACAGCACTTAATTTACCGACAGTCAGAAGGCAATTAGGGCGATATCAGGCGATAGGACTAAATCTAAGACCGTATTGGATTGTAAGAAAGCTTTAACTGAATACTCTCCCAGAGGTAAGGTTCACATCATATGGGTACCAGCCCACTCGAGAGTAGTCGGTAACGAAAGTGCAAATGTAATAGCTTTAAAGGGAAGGGAGCTAAAGACAGTTAACCTGACAAACGCAAAACCATTTGACGCAACAAAAGCTGAACTAAAAATATGGGTGAGAGAATCCCATAAGGCCTCTTGGAATAATGAAATAGTGGGTAGATCCACGAAGATCCTATGGGGTGACCCTGATGAGAGCAAGACTAAAAATCTCCTCAAAATGAGCAAGTCTGAAGTTAGTATGATGGTACGTATTCTGAGTGGACACACAGGACTACGAGCACATCTATGCAAAATTGGACATGCGGATTCAGATGAATGTAGAGCATGTGGAGAGGGCAGTGAAACTCTGGAGCATTTTCTTTGCCACTGCCAGGCAATCGTCGAAGTTAGATCCAAGTATCTTGGAAGTGATGTTATTCCGGAAATAACATTCGTGACTAACACTGATTGGAAGATTCTTAGGAATTACGTTCAGGAAACTGAGTTACTGAACACTGAAAAATAATTCTTTCAGTTCCCCTTTTCTCTTCATGATAAGCAGCGCACAACAGGCCCGATAGTGGCCTAGATGTATTTCTTCGGATCATCCTATCAACCTACCTACCTACCTAAATCGATTTTAGAAATGGTACTTTAATCAAAAGATTAATCGAATTAAATCTTCTCTCCTACATTATTTCTCCATCTTCAATTAATCACCTACACACATACATACACCCTATCCTTTGAAAGATTTGTGTAAAATAAAATTTTTTCAACATATTTCCTGAAAGTGACTTCAAATTGCTACTATTTGTAAGTTGTATCTGTGAATAACTCGAAAATTTTCTAAGGTTCTTCAAATCAATACAAAATTCATTTGAATGCATCACTACACTTCAGGGAAACAACTAACTACACAATAAGTCTGCTCAAATTTTAATAAATTTTTTCTCAAGAATTCTAAAATACCCTATCAAATTTCGTATTTAAGCAATTGCACGTTTCGTCCATGCGATAGTGGGTTAATATCACCTCAGGCTAAAGGAAAAAAAATCTACAAAAAACACTAAAAACAAAAAAATATGTATGTATACTAGTCATTGCTTGTTAGCCAAATCGAAAATAGCGGCTGTCATTGACGTAAACTGAAATTGAGTGTAGCAAAAAAAAAATGTACAAATTAAAACCGTAACACATGGCAACCAGTGTCAGTTGTCCAGGTACAAACAATATGATGCAGGCGGACTATCTCGTACATAAAAACAAGGAATCCTGATAAAAGCTTAAAACTTGTACTGGAAAAATGAACACTAACAGACCACTAACAACGAAACAAGTGGGAAATTAAAAATAATTAATTCAAATTAAACGAACTAAATGACGAAATTTCGTTTTCTACTACTCACATAGCCATAGGGGGAGGAGATAGGTGTACTACTTTTTACTAATGTTTGTAAACTAATGTTATAATATCAGACTAAAAATTTTAAATATTCGATTAACTTAAGGTTTGTTCTCTTAGCTTTAATACATAGGGCTTGCCAGAACGTTTAAGTACAACGTAGTTACATATATTCAGTTTTTTAGTCCCCTGTGGAAGACTGCTTGAAAAAGATACCTTACTGTACTAGTTGGTTTCCCCCGTGGGTATGTTACCTTGATGAAATCTTCACCTTGGTGTTATTGCAATATCCCGGGGAAAAGGTACTACTGGCTTAAACCCAAATTCCCGGGGAGAGAATGTTGGTTTAAGGCAGTGATGCCAAGTGTAGGGATTTTTCCCTTTTTGTAGGGATTTTTTTCAAAAATTTCACGTGTAGGGAAAAAGGGAAAGATTTCTTACTATTGTCAAATTGTAGGGATTTTTCAAATTCATAGTTTTTAACAACTAAAAATATACTCTTTCATGTATTAAACTTTTAAATTAAAAATGAAATCAGTTTTAAGTGTATCGTTAGTAAAAATTCCGCTTGTAATTTCTACAATATATGTACCTACATATCGCTACAAGACTGGCATAATCCAAAATTCGGCTTTCTTGAACTAAGGTCTTCAAAACATGTGACATACTAAAATTTTCATATAGATTTATGAAATTTCAAATATGTCTATTATTTTCGATGTGAAATCGATTTTTTGTAAACGTAAAAACTAAAACCCACGTTTTTGTGAATATTAGACAACTAAAAATTTAATTTCAATTTAGATGAGAAACATATTAACCTCAACTATCTGAATCTGGATTTTTAAAACCCCTTTATTTGTTTAAAAGTTATTAAAAAAATAGTTAAATGTCATTAAATATTCATATCCATTTTTCTTGAAACGACTTTTTGGATTATGCCAATCCTGTAGGGCGATATATTCTGACTCCTTATAGATAGAGTAGTCGGGGGCTTAACAGTAACTCAGGATTGAAAAAATGAATTTAATGTTCTGAAAATTTATAAAAGTAAACCGCAAAAAGTAAACGCAAAAGTAAACCTTATTTAAAATAATTATTTTATGAAAATTTTTTTGTTGGAGGCACATAAAATAAATTTTTATCACGATTCGATATACTGCCATAAATCTTTCAATTGTTTTTTTTTTAATCTTAACTGAAGAGTCAGGGTTGGAAGATTTGTATGATGTAAAATTGAAAGAAAAAAAATTTAAAATTTAAATTCTAGAAATTTCATTCCTAAAAATTAAAAAAAAAATACATACATATATTTATATTATAAAACGGAGCTAATATTTTAGTTTTTGATGTTATTTTTATATTTTTTTAAGATAAACTTTGAAAAAAATGGAAAAAAGTAGTGTAGGGAAAAATGTAGGGAAAATAAAAAGTGGGTGTAGGGAAAAAAGGGATTTTTTCTCATAAGCGTAGGATTTCTGAAAAAAATCTCCTGGCATCACTGGTTTAAGGACTAATATATCCAAATGCCAAATATGTCTGGATTCTCTCTCCGGTGCTGTTACCATCTCAACAGATGTCACTGGATGATGTGACAGAGCAACTTATGCTGGATTCCTGAATCCGTTGAGTATCTCTTACTCTTCGCGTAGTAGGGCGCCAGTATAGGTTGGGGAATTTTCAGGTTAACACTTGGATATATCTTTCATAGTACGTTTCTCATTGAAGAGATATAGAGTTACCTATATGAGTCCAGTCCATCTGCTTTCAGCATTTTGCAGAAAGGGTCTGAGGATACAACTTTTAAAAGTCACCAGCAGAATTGGCCTGCTAACTCAACCGCTTGTTCATTACCGTAGCCCCAGCTTTGGCAAATCATTCCTGCGTCGTGTGACCAATAGAGATGTGTTTGTGTAATAAGTTAATGCCAACGATGAGAAATTATTATCCGCACTTTATTTTTGAAACATTCATATAAATCGTGTTGTCGTATTCAATTGGTTAGTTAGTTTGGATGGAGGAGAATGCATATACATAAAATCCGAGAAAATATACCTAGGCCTCTATCGGACCTGTTGAGCGCTTCTTAACCAGTGCCTCAGGTGGGAATGGAACCCACCACCAGACTAGAATACTAACTATTAACTCGTATTCAATTACTATGTTACCATTCGCCTCTGAAAGGTTCCCTGACTTTGGACACAGTATGTGAGAAACGAATGTCGAAGTGCTTTACATGAACACCTGACATGTTGGGCTATTTAACGGTGGTCTTTTTAAACCACTGGGTGAGCTTTTGTGACGACTCAACACCGCCCCATTGTGTTTCTTATATGCACTTTGCTAAAGTACCTGAGCTATCTAATCTCATACCATTGCTTAACTTCCGAGATGCAAAAACATCACTTCCGTTTACAACCACACAGATGGGATGGCCTCTGTTGAGTCGGCAACAGCACCTAGAGACGTAACCGGTAGACCGAAGTACGAATCCATCAAATAAGCCGAGACTTTGTTCTTACTCACAGTGACATACTGAAGTATGAACAGGGTTTACTCTGAACGTACCTGGACAAGGAAGGTATCACTTGTATAAGATACCTTTCATCAATCATCTTTCAATCCAGCACACTTCTCACTTATCCGACACACTCATAAGATTACAACATACGACACACTTATTGCAGGTATAGGGGTGGGCAAGGCCCGTATACCCCTACATTTATCTTGTATCATATACAATTAACACCAACACTTAGTTCCACAGTCACTCCTCTGTGGGGTATCTGTTGTCATTCGGCAACAGCACCGAACATATCCCGAAATATAGACTTCACCGTCCATCAGTCTTTTAACCGCAACTCATTCTTTCCGCGAATTTGGTTTTAAATCACAGCCACTACGTGGAACCTCAACTAACTGACTGGCCAGGACAAGTACTGTGAGCAACTATCCACCCATAATACCAGATTATGTGGTTCTATGGTTAGATCCCATGTCAAATCATAACAAGGACCAGTCGAGGAGTGAAGTGACATAACCAGTTTATAGTCCCAGCAGACTAGAGGTACTGGTAGCACCTCTTTACCCCGGGATGACAATACACCAAGATGCAGGTCATACATCGAGGAAACATGCCCGGGGGAATAGTATGTGGAATAATATAATAACAAGTCCAACAACTAAAGAACTTCTTAATATAAACAAAAGTTGCTACTATTTTCTGATATTTTCGACTATTCGTCGCTAAACTCTACGGATTCCTGTAGTCAATCGAATATTATCGTATTGTTCAAAAGTTGACCTCAGTATTTTCCTGTGGAAAGTTCCTATGGCTTCCTATGGTTCAAATATGTAGTAACTTTTTAACAAATAATGCTTGGAAATCACACTTTAAAATAACACATGAAAGCATCGCCTATTTTCTCAGTGTAATCGCCAGCTAAGAAACTAGTCCTATTCAGATATGTTCAATATGAAAGCTTTTTCGATCAAGTACACTTGAAACAAGTACATGTGGTCTTTAATGGTACCTTAAACTAAAGGAAATAAAATTTTTCCGCTCTTCAAGTTTAAAAGTTGCGAAGCTCGATTTTATCAATGTGAAGTAGCCTTAAAGCTGGACTCAGTAGATGATTGTAAAGCTTAACCCAGCCAATGCTCACTTTTAAGCGCCATGTTCGTGCTCAGACTATCACGAAACAACTTTGAGTGATGTATGTAAAGGACCACACTCTTAGAATAAAAAGTATATTATTTATATTATTTGCCATTATCATGGTCTCTAAGATTGAATATAGGGTGTTTATGGGTAAACCAGGAAATAAAGATCTAAAAAACGACGTTATTCTACAAGATCAAAAAAAAAAACTAAAAGTTGGTAACAAACAAGAAATGGAAACCAAATAACATATGCCATTAAACAAGTGGCAAGTTCAACAAAAAAAATATATAATAATAACTGCCAGAAACTATAAACCCTGCCACACCATATAGTCGTATATAGTAGCAAGAAGTGTATTCAATAACTAGAACGAAAATGCACAGAATGAAAGAGAAACGGGATAGAATACAAATATTTAACAACATGACATTAAACATTCGCGCGCTGTTTTTACTTCTATAGCGAATTTGGTTCTTATTATTGTTGGCTGATAATAATTACAATAACAACAGTAACATCAGCAGCAGCAGCAACAGCAACTATTGTGGAAGGAGTGAGAATGAATTGTATGTAGTAAGTAGGTATCTACTGAATGCACAAAAGAAGCAGGTGTAAATACGTTTTTTGTTCGTCTTCTCTTCTTATAAGAAGACATTAAATATCTTGCCAAAATAAAAATGAGAAGAAATATTTACGTACGAAAACAAACCTTTTGCTACCCAATTTACTTGATTAAATCTTTACTCTTGAGTTCCTTTTTTTATCTACTTACACCCTACAAGTATATTGGTGGCAATTGTTTATGATGTAGTTTTAGACAATATTTGAAGAGGTTAGGATAGGTTGATAGGAGGGCATGTCTACATCAAAACCTAAGCCACTATAGGGCCTGTTGTGCGCTCCTTTTCATGGAAAATGTTTGTTGGTAACAACAATAATCACAGAATGCATCAGAAACTCAGTTTTCTGTACGTCATTTCTAAGAATTTTCAATTAGGTGTTCGTGAGGGATGTTATATCCGAAATAATATCACTCCCAAGATATTTGGATCTAATTTCGGCGAAGCCAACCATTGGCAATGAATGTGCGCCAGAGTTCATCTTACCTCCACTTGCTAATTTTGTGTCAAATGGTTTAGCGTTGATCAGGTTAAATACCTCCCCTTCCCTTTAAAGTTATTACATTCGGTCTTTCGTTGGCGACTACTCCCGATTGTTATGTCACCCATATGCTGTAAACCTTTCCTCTGGGAGAGTATTCGGCTAGAACATTCCAAAACAGTCTAAGATTTAAATTTATCATATGATATCGCCCTAATTGCCTTCTGGCAATGTATAAAATTTCGTTTTCGGTGCCTTTACGGTGTACGCGTAACTGCCTTTAGAGCCTTCTGTGGTAGAAACCGATTCTTACAGGTATTGCTCTAATGTTCCGCTTGACCATGACATTCTATCTGGGATTTGTGTTTAAAAGTATCTGGTATGCGTTCTTGCACGTCCGATGATTGTGTATAGACTTTTAATGTGTCCGCTTTTGGTCAGTTCACCTAATCTTATGAGACGTTCGGCTGTAAGTGCCGCCTCATATCTTATATATGTTTCAATGGGTGGAATAACTTTCATCGTTTCCATAGAATTGGTTCAAGTAGTGATCATGGATCCGCTTATACCCAAACAGCATGTACGCTGAATTATCTGTAGTAGTTTGATATTACACTTTTTCCAAAGAAATCTAGGAGATTATTGAAGTATAAGTTAGAATTGGTCTAATTACACTTTTATAAAGCCAATGTGCCATAGTATGGTTCCATGCCTATGGTTCTACTACATAGCCCCCAGCACTGATGTGCCTTCTTAATACTTTCCTCTATGTAGTTGGTGCCTCCATCTTAATTTCCGGTCAAGTATTACACCTAAGTACTTCACTCTGTCGGTCACCGGTATCTTCTTGCCCAAGAAAAGGTGTTCAATATACTTAAAGATTTATGTCTTTCTTTTCAAAGAACGGCCATTCAGAATAATGAAACAGTGGGTAAACTAAATCCTCCTCAAAAAGAGCAAGTCTGAGATTAGTATAATAGCACGTATTCTGGGTGGACAAATAGGATTGAATGAGCGCATTCAGAAAAATGTAGAGCATGCGGAAAGGGTAGTAAAACTATGGAAAACTTTCTTTGTCATAAGCTTTTATTAAAATTAAATCCAAATGTCTTGTGAGGGATGTTATATCCGAAATAATATCACTCCCAAGATATTTGGATCTAATTTCTGCGAAGCCAACCAATGGCAATTAATGTGTGTCAAATGGTTTAGCGTTAATCAGGTTAAATACCTCCCCTTCCCTTTAAAGTTATTACATTCGGTCTTTCGTCGGCGACTATTCCCGATTGTTATGTCACCCATATGCTGTAAACCTTTCCTCTGGGAGAGTATTCGATTAGGATATTCCAAAACAGTCTAAGATTTAAATTTATCATATGATATCGCCCTAATTGCCTTCTGGCTGATGCTAAATATATTAAGCCCTGTGGGCGCCATATATATTCTAATCCAATTTAAACATTCCGTGTTTGCTCGTGCTTCTTTTTAAATCTAGTACTGTGATTAGGTAAACGGTGGTGTATTTCCATTTCTGGGTCTTTAATATTGAACCTCAGATCCACTTTGTTTCCCAATTTGCATCCATTCGTGTACCTACGGATTCCTACTAATGTTCTAATGTCCCGCTTAACTAAGACATTCTATCTGGGATCAATTTCAGGGCCCACAATATTGAACCTATGATCCACATAGCTACGGATTCCTACTAATGTTCTAATAATCCGCTTAACCAAAACATTTTATCTGGGATTATTGTTTCAAAATTCCTACTAATGTTCTAATGTTCCGCTTAACTAAGACATTCTATCTGGCATCAATTTCAGGGCCTTCAATATTGAACCTCAGATCCACCTAGCCACGGATTCCTACTAATGTTCTAATAATCCGCTTAACATTCAAGACATTCTATCTGGGATTAGTGTTCTGGTATGCGATCGGGCACGTACGATATATCCAATTTACATTGATGACGTGTCCTATAATCGCTTTTGGCAAGTTCGGCAAAAGTTATAAGCCATTGGTAAGTAAGTCCGCCTTATATCCTATATATGTTTCAATGGGTGGAATGTCTAGCTACGTTTCCAGAGCCTTGGTTAACGTATTACTCATGCCACAAGCTGAACTCGGCGTAGTAGTTTGATATTACACTTTTTGTCCAAAAAGTCCATCAGATTATAGAAGAATAAGTTAGAATCGGTCTAATTGGACTTTTATATAACCAATGTGTCATTGTACGACTAAGGCCCCAATTTATTCCAATGGTTCTTCTAAATAGGTTCCAATACCTATGTGCCGACTTGTTGATCCTATCTTCTATGTGGTGCCCCCATTATAATTTCCGGTCAAGGATTACACCTAAGTACTCTATCCGTCACCGGTATCTTCATACCCAGGAAACACGGTGTAAAAAGACAGATTTCCATTTTCGCCGGGTTAACACAGAGGCCTAAAAGTTAACTTGATGATCAAAGGAAAAGATTATCATTTGATATTAGAGCATGAATGAACTATCAAGACCTAGTTAACTGAAAGGTTTTGAAAATTTAAGTTCCTCCAAGGAAACTTGGCTCCAAACAATTATTATCGTCCCGATCACTACGAGTATTGAATTCGATAGAGACAGAGAGAATGCTCTTCTTCTGTGACACAAGTAGACTGTTCTCAATTCGTTAGCAACCTTTACTAATGGTTTTAAATTAATATTTTCGATAAATGCTGCTTCTTCAAAGACAACAAAAAGTGTATGTCTTCTTATATATTCTCTGTAGCCAGTCATTGAATAAAAAAATAAAAGCTGCAATTTTTCTGATATTTTGCGTACGCTTCAATAAACCAGCATGTGTTTTTTTCACTCTTGCTGGGAGTTTGAGTAACACAAAGAAGCGCTAAAAAAATACTGAAATAAATCGAAAAAACCTTTCAGGACTTAAAAGCTGTAAGTTGATGTTGACCAGCCGACTAACGTGTTTTTTTCATATTCTGTGTAAGCTTGTGTTCAAGGTTGTTTGTTGTTATTCTTATAAAATAATATATATATTTTTTTTGTTTGACTACTATTTGCTCTTGTAGTTCAACAATTTTTCTGGTTCATTGATTCAACATAAGTTTTAAGTTAAAATCTGATTTCAAGCGCAAAATAAAAACGACCACACACTTTAAAGATGAGTTGTGTTTTTATGGGTATAACTGTTTTTTATGTTTATTTAAGTTTAATTATTTTTTCTAGATTTTTTTGGAGAACATGATTCTAGATTTATGAAAATATAAAAACTACTCAAATTAACACTTCATCAATTTCAGGCCCTTTAAAGTAATAAGGGTTAACATTTTTTTAATCAAAATTATTCACATCATTGAGTAATTTATTTTCAGTAACTTTGTAACAAGTTTGTTATTTGATTTGTAACTCATGAAAATTTGTAGGTCAGGTTAGCTTGATAGGAGATTGTATACTACATCAAATCGGAAGAAATACACCTAGGCCACTATCGGGCCTGTTGTGCGATCCTTTTCATGGAAGAAAAAACAGTGTTAACTGAATGTATTATGTTTCAATGTTCAGAAACTCAGTTTCTTGGACGTAATTCTTAAGAATATTCCAATCACTCTCAAGATATTTGGATCTAACTTCAACGAATGCCTGACAGTAGCAAAGAAAGTGCTCTAGAGTTTCACTGTCCTCACCACATGCTCTACATTCGTCTGAATCCGTACGTCCAATTTTATATAGACGTGTCCGTAATCCTATGTGTCCACTCAGAAAACATACCATAAGAATAACCTCAGACTTGCTCATTTTGAGCAGATTTCTCATCTTGTTCTCATCAGGGTCTCCTCATAGGATCATTGTGGTTCTACCCATCGTGTCATTATTCCAAGAGGCCCTATGGGATTATTTCACTCATACTTGTAATTCAGCCTTCGTTGAGTCGAATGGTTTTGCCCCGAGGTTTACTACCTCGGGCTCCCTTCCCTGATACCCATATGATATAAACCTTTACTTTGGGAGAGTATTTTGCCAAAGCAATCTTTTAATCTAATACGGTGTTAGATTTAACTTTATCACCTGATATCGTCCTAATTGGCTTCTGGCTGTTGATAAATATGACAACCTCTGCTGGCGCCATCTTTATTCTAATCTAATTGCTAGGACTTCTCTCTGGAAGCTGGTATTGTGATTAGGTAAAAGGTAGTATATTTCAGTTTCTGGGTCTTCAATATAGAACCCCAGGACAGTTTTGTCCCCCCATTTAAGACTCATTTCCGCATCGGTGCCGAAAATGTTTGAAATTTCGTTTTCGGTGCCGATTACGGTGTACGCAGAAACCTGCCTTTAGAGCCATCTGTGGTAGAAATGGATTCCTACGGGTATGGCTCTAATGTTCCGCTTGATCATGATATTCTATTTGGGATCTGTGATTCAAAGTTTACGACATATTTTGTGTCTGGTATGCGATCGAGAACGTCCGATGATTATGTATAGACTGCTTATGTGTCCAGTATACATTTATGACATGTCCTATAACCGCTTTTGGTCATTTTGCATTAAGTTATGAGATGTTCGGATATATGTGCCGCCTCTGTAATATGTTTCAATGGGTGGAATAACAAAACATCGTTTCCAGAGACTTGGTTGACGTAGTGCTCATGGCACCACTTATACCTAAGCATATACGCTGAACTCCCTATAATAGTTTGATACACTTTTTTTTAAAGAAGTCCACCAGATTACTGAGGCATACACTTTTATAAACCCAATGTGTCACAGTAGGACTAAGGCCCCATTTCATGCCTATGGTTTTCCTACATAGCGCCCAACACCGATGTGCCTTGTTAATCCTTTCCTCTACATATGTGGTTAGTGCCTCCATCATAATTTACGGTCAAGGTTTACACCTAAGTACTTCACTCTGTCGGTCACCGATATCTTCTTGCCCAGGAAAAGGTGTTCAATATTCTTAAAGATTTATGTCTTTCTTTTCAAAGAACGGTCATTTAGAATAATGAAACAGTGGGTAAACCTAACGCACTAAAGCCTCCTCAAAAAGAGCAAGTCTGAGGTTAGTATAATGGCACGTATTCTGAGTGGACAAACAGGATTAAATAAGCGGATTCAGAAAAATGTAGAGCATGCAGAAAGGGCAGTAAAACTCTGGAAAACTTTCTGTGTCATTGTAGGGCTTTTATTAAAATTAGATCCAAATGCCTTGAGAGCCATGTTATTCTAGATAATACATCCCTCAAGAGCACTAATGCGAGAACAGAACTACGTATATATCGGACGATTACACCTTCATAAAGCACTATATATAAAGGACGGCACAATAGGCTTTATACAAACCTAAGTGTATTTCATCGGATTTAATGATACACCCTCCTATCAACTTAACTTAACCTAACGTAATCCTTTAAACCCATTTATTGAAGGTCAGGACTACCTCTTATATAAGACCTTATTTGAAAAACCAGTTATATGATTGGAAAATTTTACACAAATATAAAAATCGATTTTTTCACTAAAAGCTAATGTCTTTAATAAAGTGTTTATTAATATAATAAAAAACCTCAATACCAAATCTTTGAATAACAAAATAATTAACAGTGATTTATAGGCATCACACAGCTTTTCGAAAAGTCATCAATCAATGTACCATACATGAATGTAATCCATGTAATGTCAATCCTTATAATTATGTTTTTACTTCGATGGAAATTAATTTATCTTACGTTTATGTTACCTCTCATATAGTAAATAAATGAGATTTGATTTAAATCTAAGTAGACAAAATAGAAAAAAAACTAGAGTAATATGAAGGTCCTAAGATATGAAAGTATAGGTGCATATCTAAAGATTGTAATTTATTTGTTACAATTTTAAATTGATATTCATTTATACTCTTCCATTAACTCAATCATTCATATTGTTGATTTTTTCTTATATTTTTCATGTTCTGAAATTTTGCACATAATCATCGCATGTTGATGATATGACCCTCTTTCGACTTGACAAAATAGGGAGGGAATCAATTACAGTGAAATGCTGATATGTTGGAGAGAAATTTAAAAGGGAAACTTCAAAGAATTTTGTTTCCCAAATGGTTTTATTTATAAATATTTTAATATATACCATTATTCTCTTGAAATCAACATGTGCCTTTTGTCCATCAATCCACATCCCACTGTTCAATTTATAACAGGTAAAATATTAAACCAGCAGTGCAGAAACCGCACAGGTAAAAAGAAAATAAAAGCAAGGAAGTGCATAAAACACGTATTTTAGACAATTCATTGAGGAATACGAATCGAAATAAAACAAAACAAAGGAACAGCAAAACAAAAAAAGTAAAATAAACCGATTTAATGGAATAAATCCCAACTTAAAACGTGCAGCATGCAACAAAACACTAAAAAGACTCGCACGAATAAAAAAGAGATTAAAGGTTTTCAAGAGGGGTTCTCTTAAACAAAAGACAGATGTAACTCGTCTTTAAGCCAAAGACGATGACAGACACTATATATGAAACCTTTAGATGATGGAGGATACCAGCTACAGCTGTTTCATTTGAAATACTACACACACTCACACACGAAAGAACTACTTATTGAAAAATCTTTAATTGTTCCCCTTTTCGCTATTTGATGTTTAACCGAAACCAATAACAATAATAATTTGAAATTAGATTTCCTTAGAAATGTCGAAGCATGTGCACACAATATCCTTTTTGCTATTCTTTTGTTCGCAATATCCTTGAAATCTCGATAACAGTGTGCCTTAGTGGTTGTTTCGTTTTTAATAACAACAGAGAAAACAGCTGGAAATTTTAGATCACGGATGTATTTTCTTCTTTTTTTTTGTAATTTACAAAAACATGTGTTTGAAATGAATGATTCATGAATTGTTATATTTTTAACAAGAAATCCTTTTTGATGTTATTATGAATGCACCTTTTCAGTTGTTTTTTCTTTAATCTGTTATCTTGGTAGGTGTTCCCAATTCAAATTTATGTTGTTTGTAAATATTTTCTTAGAAGTTAAGAATTTAATTATATAGGGTCTTATGTGTAAACATCTATCAAAGGTTTATAAAACAAATTTTCATACTTATATATAAGACTTATGAATAAGGCCCATGTTATATACATTTTTAAATAGCGTTGGTAGTCGAAGGCACTCCGTTTTGACAGGACCACTCCACACGTCGTATTATATAGCCTCGATATATTCCTACTATTTCGGGTTAAAAGGTGTCTTATGCGTTTCTCATTGAAAGACGGCCATAATAACTTGATCCCTTTACATGTGCCTAGGTAATTCCATTTATGTTCAGACTTTTGAAGAAAGAATCTCAGGATACTGCTTTTGATAAAACCTAATGGAGTTGCTATTGAAACGGCGTTGGAACTACCAAGAGCAGATCCCGTTCTGGCAAGCTCATATGCCCGTTCATTTCCATAATAGTCCATATGCGCAGGGACCCAGCCTTGACAGATCCTTCTTGCACTGTCTAACTAATAGGGAAGTGGTAGTGTATGAGTTTAGAGAATGAAGTGCTGCTTGACTGCATACAAAAATTTCTATGTTGCCATGAATATTGAGATCGTATAGTATCCTCAGGCTGACATTATAGCAAATATTTCAACATTATAGCAAATATTATCCCAGTTGTTGGGATGACGGTGAGAGATACTTATCTCAGCTTCTTCACAGAAGACACCACAACCAATACCGCAGTTAATTTTTGAACCACCTGTAAAGATTCGGAAGGTATATTCTCTTGGTAGGTTACCCATACAAAACTCACTCCTAGAAGAAACTCTGACTTTGAAAACTCTGTCAAAGTCCGTGTGTGGGGTTATATATTCGGATGTTTGGTTAAAGATTGGTAGTAGTAAGCCCAAAAACTTACCATGTCCATATGTTTTCGATCTCCAACATCGGGATGAGTTAAGCCTCGCTGCACTGCAAGCAGATATGATCATTATATACAGATCTATAGGTGGAATGTACAATATAGTATTCAGAGCTTCTGAAGGACTAGTTCTTATTCTCTAGCTTTGGGAATTAAAACAACCTTAACCTAAGTGTTAATATTACCATCCGGTCCTGGTGAATTGAATGGGGAAAAGATACCAGTCGCCCACGAAATCCTGTCAACGGAGATGATATCATTATTGATTCCCGATGGAGCTTACTTTGCGTAGCAATTTCCGCGACAGCATGTTTGCAGCCCGGAATATTAGCATTCAGTAGGATATCAAGGGATTCTGATGTTTGCAGCCCGGAAAATTAGTATTCAGTACGATATCAATGGATTCTGCTGATGATTCCGACCAAGTGTCGTCCTTCCTTTTAATATAGGTTGGACTGGATTGGTCTTTAGCAAGAATTTTGCTAAGTCTAGCAGAGCCTTTTGTCTATAGATTCGCAGACGCTTCTCCATGAGGTTCTTTTTGAGACTGCTATATGTTTCTTATACGCTTTTAATTTGTCACAGCTCCGAATTCCACCATGGAGGGAAGTTTCTCTTTGCCTTAGTGATTGGGCAGGAAACTTCGAAAGCTTTGCTAAAGTTTTAACTTGAACCAATCGGTTCTTCTTAAGTTCCTGTAGAGCGTTTTCTCTTTCGAGTTTTGTAATCTAATATCGAAGTGAATCCAATTGTGGTCTGAGAAAAACTTTTTAATGGATACCGTCCACCTATCAACTGATATTTTAGATCTATCAGATCTATAGAGGTCTCATTGGAATTTCTTCAGCACGGATTAGTTTAAGGCTTAAACTCATCCATGCACCTTTACTCTTAGTGATGCAATTGCTGATGAAAACCTTTGAGAATTCGTCCAGGCATTTGATCACCCTGTATCCATGGTGAATTTCACTGGATTGAAAACGGGGTACCGTTCTTATATTCCATGACCGTCTCAGTTAATTTGGACTCAATGACACCCCATTCTATTACGATCATTGATCTATGAAATCTTGTACTAAATACGTGTGGGAAAAGGTCGGCCAAATAACTTTGCAGCAAATCGATTTTCTAAAACAATTCCCAAAAAAATTTACATGAATTTTTAATAGTAATATCTATATGTTTGGGTATTAAAATTGGAAGAGCGGTAAATATCGTGGGTCAAACAATGATATTTGTTTAAATCAAAAATTTCCAATTTTCTATTCAAAAATTTAAAATTTGGTTTTGTTTCATTTGCCGCGGAAACATTTTTAACGCTCAGGAAAAAGTGATATACTTTCCAACGTATTTTTTATACTCTATTCGGAATGGGTAGGGCCGATTTGAAATTTTCAAAAATTGCATAAAAGTTATAACCCTAATGTATAAAGAAAACTTCATAGAATGTGTTGCATTTCTACTTTACCAATAATATAATAGGCTTACATAAAAGGCTATATTCGATTCGAAACAACAGCTTTGCCAACTGCATGGGTAATCAATATCTTTTAGCTATTTTTATACAATTTCGAGTACTAAGTATTTCTTTTGTTTTTGTACAATCGACCCAACTGTTCCAAGTATTGTTTATTGACTTGGTATTGTAAAATGAATTTTAAAGTTCAACTATACTGCTATGGTTAATATAATCATTGTTTGTCAAAAATAGCATATAGTAAGTAGTTCTCGAAACCATTTTCCATGAACAAGGATATTTAGTATTTATTAAATTACAGAAATGGTGATGATATAATGCATCTGTGTTGATATTTGTTACAGCATCTTCAAAGTCAAAGATTAATCGCCTAAACACCACTATACATTACATTAACTTTGGTTAATTGTTGGACAATTTAAATTTGTATTGCAATATCAAAATATTAATTCCAATATCGTAAATAATGGTTTCCGATTGGACCCTTTTTAAAATTGATTCATTGAAGACTACCATAATCCAAAAATGTATAGTTTCGACAAAGCCAGTTTAAATATATTCATAGAGTATAGTATAGTTCTTACTGTCATGCATTTCTCGCTATTTCATATTACCCTTGTTTTTTGCACAACCCCATAGATGTGATGGAAAGTTCAGTAAAGGATTTGCAATTAAGTTAAAACTGTTGTATGCAATGTTTTTTAACCATTTTAAACCAATTATTAAAACAGTTTTATATGTTTTTATGTACAATGTATAAAAAATATTTGTATATGTATATACAAACATTATTTTTGTTCCAAATATGTATATTTCTCAATTTTAGTTTTAGCGTTTTCATCAACTTTTGTAATATTATTTGTGTTCTTTGCGTATTTTAACAATTTCAACTGTTTTAATGCGTTATTTTTTCCCAGAGACCATTTACAACAGTAGCAAAGAATATATTTATTCTATTTGTAGTAGTTTCCCTGCTGTGTGTAGTCATCTTGAGTCTTCGGGCACGGTGTTGGGGTTTAAACATTCTAAGGATCTGCTGTTGCCTTCTCTCTGTCATCGATACAGCTGCTAGAAGAATCCAAGAACTTTATCTCGAAAATTCGACTATACATATATACTTGGACAGCCTTGCATCAATCAGAATATCACGTTGAGCTGATAAGGATATCAGGACATGAGGGCATCCGGGGAAATGAAATATCTGAAGAATGCGCAACGAAAGGGTTGTCCCTAGACTTAACTCTTGCGCAAAGGATTATTCACACTCCCCTAGTGACCTTATCGAAATTGATAAACGAGTGGGCTTTGAGTGAGAGGGAACTAAGATGGTCAAATATCACCACATGTAGAATATCCAGACTGCTCTGGCTCATTCTGACAAGGGATAGGACTAGGAGTCTCTTCTATTTTAGTAAGAACTCAATTAGGCTTCTCACGGGTATAATTACTGGGCACTTTATGATTGGACATATATATGTCGGAACGTATGAGGTACCCACATTATAGCTACTGTAGGAGTTGTTTAGATGAGGAAGAAGAGGAATCGGTACAAAATCCTCTATGTGACCGCCCAGCCTTACAAGAACACAGACTACTCTATCTTGGTAGAGCTCTTTTCCATGATTCCATGAACTGTCTCAGAGATGTGTCACTAGTAAATATGATCGGATTTATTAGAAATGGCGACTGGTTTTCACGGGGACCGCAGGAACCGCAGGAACCGCCTAGTCATTCTCCTTTATGTATAAACTCTCTATATAAGGGAATGGTAATTCTAAGAGTGTCGCAATGGGCCAAAAGGAACTCGCTAACTAGCGAACACGTAACCCAGTCGTCACTTTACAGTTCCCAAAGTTTCTAGAGATTGAAAACTTTAAAAACAAATTTATGCAATAGTTTTCATTGCCATGCATGAATCGTTTGGACTAGCTTTTTGTCTTTCTTTTTGTAATATACGGAGTCACGTTTAACTTCCACCTAGGACAAGCAAACGTTTAAATTGCTAATCATCTGTGTAGCCAGTAGCTAGGTGTAACCCTGGATAGCTAGTCATCTGTGTAGGCAGTAGCTAGGTGTAACCTTGGATTGCTAGTCATCTGTGTAGTGGGTAGCTAGGTGTAACCCTGGATGGTAGGTTAAATAGGTAGTTCAGGAGAATCAAAATAAATGATGGCAAGTGATGCATATATTGTTTTATGTTTTATGGCCTTCATGATCCATTTAGTTAATCCCAAAACTACTCCCTTGCTAAAATTACGGACGGACATGGCTAATCAACTCAGAAAACTATTCTAAGCCGATTGGTATACTTGCTAAAATTATGAAGTGCGGACGGACATAATCAACTCAGCACAAACCCAATATACCCTCCCGACTAAAGTGGTATATAGTATAACAAAAGAGCTTGTGGTCATGTTTCGGAATCTAACATTCAGATGGATTTAAAACTAATGGTTTTGTTGAACACTAAAAGATTTTTTTCGTTATCCATAACAGTTTTCCTTTCCAGAGATCACAGTACGTGATTTGATAAAAAAAAAGTAATTCAGGGATGCGTTATTAAAATACAAACAATAAAAGCAGAGAGAATATGAAAATTGATGTTTGTTTTAGAAAACTTTTAGCGTTCAGTTTTTTTTTATAGTGTAACAATTTCTAAAAACTTTTATTTAGAATTTTAAGCAAAAGATAAAATCGGTTGATTTTTAAATTATTAAAGATTAATTTGTATATGAAGATATATGAAAAATTAACAGCTGTGTTTAGTTCAGTGTTGCTCAAACACATACTACCATAGACTACCATAGTTTTATTTGTGTTGGTAAAGCAGCAGAGAACAGAATTCAATTCAAAATAAAAGTATACTAATAAAATGACTATAAACTATAAAGCATATGCTAACTGTCAAATATTTGTTATGGATTTTGACAGCCAGCGTATATCAAAGTCTATATATAAAAAACTATCAACTGTTCTTTCATGTTCTCCTACATTAATTCGGCTTTCTCAAAATTTTGTTGTTGTATTTCTGTGTGTATTTTAAAAACGTCGCGTACAGACCTTACTTCGACAAGTGCTGATCAGCAACTGATTTGATTTAGTTTTTTAAGTTGAGAGCAAACCAACTGATATTGCTCATTATAAAAAGAAGAAGAATTAAACCTATAGTGTATGTGTATCAACTTAGCGTCAGCAGAATTTTCTTACCCTATCACGCGTGCTATGTAATGGCAATCTTGCGCTCCTCTGGTTTAGTTATAAGACATAGTAAATTCACAATGAAATTGTAACAAAATTTAGCTGTGCGATATTTTTAAAACATTAAAGTTTTTAACTTAAAACCCTTTAATGCGGTTGAAGAGCAGGTGTTTTAAAAGATTTCGTGCTGCTAACTATTTCAGAACACATAATAAATACAGCCATATACATCCATAGATATGTACACACATACATATACATACTGGTAAAAATGCAAGCCAAGAGTAAAAACAAAACACAAGTATGGTAAAAGAAATAAACTATGAGATTGGCGATGAACTAACCAAGGCCCATGATACGATATAAATACAACTTCGTTTTAAATATAGAAGTTTAATTATTCATTCTGCTTAAATTTAATCCTTTGATTGGGCTGTTTCAAATGGCAGCTGTTCAGAACAAAATTATGCAGCCGCTTTAAAGACACTAAGTATAGTCGAATATTAATATTAATTAGCAAAGAAGTTTATTATTTTTATACCTAGCTCTCTATTTTAGAAAAGTTGGATTAAGCAGAAAACGGAGTTAGCTTTGTATTTAGTCTGCAATTATTTAATTAATAGGTAGCACCACAAAATTTGTAGTGTTTATAAAGGTTTCAAGCAATTATCATTAGATCGGACTGTTAACTAACTTTGATCATTATTATATGGAATGAATTGAATTTCGTTGTTTAAATCTAATTGCCACTGATATTGTACATGGCGGTCTATACAACGTTAAAGCCATTTTAATCCTTAAAACAAAACCAAATCACATACAAAGTACTATAACCAAACACATATCAAAACATATAGATATACATTAATTTTCAAACAATTTGGTACATACATATGTATTTTTATATATATATGAATATAATATATAACTCATTATGTATTAGTTTTGTGAAGGATTTATGAAATTTAAGAAAAGTTTGAAATGATAGTTAAGCCAATTATTTTAATTTTAACTAAAATTAATTAAATTTATTTCTAAAGAATGATTCTCCGAAACATAAAATAATATTCTCATTTTCCCGGGAAATGTAGAAAATGCAAAAATTTGCATTCCCTGGTTATAAAGTACGAATATAAAACTAAACGTTAAAAATACCACACAGTCAAAAAGTAGATTGTCATTTTTTTACAGACCAAAAACTCACCAGTAAAATAAACCTCTAAAAACTTCTAGCAAAAAAAAAAAAACAAGTAAGAAATTATAGTCGGGCGAGGCCGACCATATACACCTGTTACAAAAATAAAATGTGATTTAGTTTTCATAATAAAGCATTTAAATTGAATTGTACCTTGCCTCACATATACTTAAGCCATTTATTGTTGAATTAAGTCAAATTTTGAAGGGGGCTTTGTATAGCGGATATGATCCAATGAGACCCTATAATTATAAAATTCATGAGGGTCATCAAGGCTAGTATAGAACTTGGTTTTGCAGCTTTTTGTCGAGATACGAGTATATTAGACATAATGATGAACTTAAGAGCCCTATTCGGCGGGTTCAGTTGTATGGGGACTAGATGAAATAATGGACCGATGTTAACCATTTTCAATAGGCTCGGTTTCCAGTACCATAGAAGATCATGTACCAAATTTCATTGAATTATCTTAAAAATTGCGACCTGTAGTTTGATTACAAAGTTTACATGGACGGACGGACATAGCTAAATCGACTCAGAAAATGATTTTAAGCCGATTGGTATACTTTGCGTATAGGTCCAATATTATTGTGCTTTACAAACATCAGCACAAACTCTATATACCCTCCCCACTAAAGAGGTGCAGGGTATAACTAGTTTGAAATAACTACTAAGCTTATACGTTGTTTCAACTTGACCACCACCAGATTGCCTTTGAAAAACGGATAATATGAACATTGAAGGGATTTAAAAAGTTGAAAGAGTTTTATTTTGCTACAACTAGACCAAGTAACAAATTTATGCAGAAAAGCTGATTTAGATGTTAATTATTTGTTTAAAAAATATATTTTTTCACAACTAGAATAAAATTTGGTTATTAAAAAATTAAAACACTTATATAAGTAAATGAAAAACAAACAGAAGGAATCTTCAACACTCGCAAGAGGGAAATCAGACGAGCTAAGAAGGAATCTTGGAAGTGTTTCTGTGAGGAAGTGGAGAGTACCAGATGCATCACGTCTACGCAAGTTTCTTCCAAGGACCCGGTACGCCTGGATTCCTGATGAAACCCAATAGTAACTTTACTGAAGGTAGTATCGAAACGCTGGATCTTCTTATGGAGATACACTTTGGAGTACCTCGCAGCTTCTCGAATCCATAAAAGTGAATTAGTCAGTTACATTGTTAGTAGGGCGAAAATTTCCTGCGTGGTGTCATCTTTCAAGCCCTATAAATCTCCAGAGTCAGATGGCATATTCCCAGCGCGACTCCAAAAATCGATTACCACTATCATGTTATGGTTAATTATGATATTTAGGAGCAGCTTGTAAGGAATGTATCCTTCCTAAAGTATGGAGAGAGATTACAGTATTATTTATCCCTAAAGCGGGAAAAGTGAAACATAGTACCGCCAAGGACTATAGACCGATCAGTCAGTCATTGTTTTTATTGAAAACACTGGGAAGATTGGTCGACATCCATGTCAGGAACATTATCTCTCCTGATAATTTCTGTGGGGCACAACACGCTTACCTTAAAAGAAGGTCGGTGGCATAGAGAAGGCACTTGACATAAAATAATATTTTATGGCATCTTTCCTCGACATAGAGGGTGCGTTTAATAATGTGAACATATCCGCAATAATA